>NW_024400292.1:0-257110 GCF_905171765.1 Bufo bufo
GTCCCCACACTGCCCCATATAGTAATTTGTCCACACACTGCCCCATATAGTTATTTGCCCCCACACTGCCCCATATAGTAATTTGCCCCCACACTGCCCCATATAGTAATTTGCCCCCACACTGCCCCCACATAGTAATTTGCCCCCACACTGCCCCATATAGTAATTTGCCCCCACACTGCCCCATATAGTAATTTGCCCCCACACTGCCCCCACATAGTAATTTGCCCCCACACTGCCCCCACATAGTAATTTGTCCCCACACTGCCCCATATAGTAATTTGTCCACACACTGCCCCCACATAGTAATTTGTCCCCACACTGCCCCATATAGTAATTTGTCCCCACACTGCCCCCACATAGTAATTTGCCCCCACACTGCCCCCACATAGTAATTTGTCCCCACACTGCCCCATATAGTAATTTGCCCCCACATAGTAATTTGCCCCCACACTGCCCCATATAGTAATTTGTCCCCGCACTGCCCCATATAGTAATTTGTCCCCGCACTGCCCCATATAGTAATTTGTCCACACACTGCCCCATATAGTAATTTCCTCCACACTTCCCCATATAGTAATTTCCCCCACACTGCCCCATATAGTAATTTCCCCCACACTGCCCCATATAGTAATTTTCCCCACACTGCCCCTATACAGTAATTTCCCCCACACTGCCCCATATAGTAATTTGCCCACACACTGCCCCATATAGTAATTTGCCCCACACTGCTCCATATAGTAATTTCCCCCACACTGCCCCATATAGTAATTTGCCCCCACACTGCCCCATATAGTAATTTCCCCCACACTGCCCCATATCGTAATTTGTCCCCACACTGCCCCATATAGTAATTTGCCCCCACACTGCCCCATATAGTAATTTGTCCCCACACTGCCCCATATAGTAATTTCCCCCACACTGCCCCATGTAGTAATTTGCCCCCACACTGCCCCATATAGTAATTTCCCCCACACTGCCCCATATAGTAATTTGTCCCCACACTGCCCCATATAGTAATTTGTCCCCACACTGCCCCATATAGTAATTTGTCCCCACACTGCCCCATATAGTAATTTGCCCCCACACTGCCCCATATAGTAATTTGTCCCCACACTGCCCCATATAGTAATTTGTCCCCACACTGCCCCATATAGTAATTTGTCCACACACTGCCCCCACATAGTAATTTGTCCCCACACTGCCCCCACATAGTAATTTGTCCCCACACTGCCCCCACATAGTAATTTGTCCCCACACTGCCCCATATAGTAATTTGTCCACACACTGCCCCACATAGTATTTTGCCCCCACACTGCCCCATATAGTAATTTGTCCACACACTGCCCCCACATAGTAATTTGTCCCCACACTGCCCCCACATAGTAATTTGTCCCCACACTGCCCCATATAGTAATTTGTCCACACACTGCCCCATATAGTAATTTGCCCCCACACTGCCCCATATAGTAATTTGCCCCCACACTGCCCCACATAGTAATTTGCCCCCACATAGTAATTTGCCCCCACACTGCCACCACATAGTAATTTGCCCCCACACTGCCCCATATAGTAATTTGCCCCCACACTGCCCCATATAGTAATTTGCCCCCACACTGCCCCATATAGTAATTTGTCCCCACACTGCCCCATATAGTAATTTGTCCCCACACTGCCCCATATAGTAATTTGCCCCCACACTGCCCCCACATAGTAATTTGCCCCCACACTGCCCCCACATAGTAATTTGCCCCCACACTGCCCCATATAGTAATTTGCCCCCACACTGCCCCATATAGTAATTTGCCCCCACACTGCCCCATATAGTAATTTCCCCCATATAATAATTTCCCCCACACTGCCCCATATAGTAATTTCCCCCACACTGCCCCATATAGTCTTTTGTCCCCACACTGCCCCATATAGTAATTTGTCCCCACACTGCCCCATATAGTAATTTGTCCCCACACTGCCCCATATAATAATTTGTCCCCACACTGCCCCATATAGTAATTTGTCCCCACACTGCCCCATATAGTAATTTGTCCACACACTGCCCCCACATAGTAATTTGTCCCCACACTGCCCCCACATAGTAATTTGTCCCCACACTGCCCCCACATAGTAATTTGTCCCCACACTGCCCCCACATAGTAATTTGTCCCCACACTGCCCCATATAGTAATTTGTCCACACACTGCCCCACATAGTAATTTGCCCCCACACTGCCCCATATAGTAATTTGTCCACACACTGCCCCCACATAGTAATTTGTCCCCACACTGCCCCCACATAGTAATTTGTCCCTACACTGCCCCATATAGTAATTTTTCCACACAATGCCCCATATAGTAATTTGCCCCCACACTGCCCCATATAGTAATTTGCCCCCACACTGCCCCACATAGTAATTTGCCCCCACAATGCCCCCACATAGTAATTTGCCCCCACACTGCCCCCACATAGTAATTTGCCCCCACACTGCCCCATATAGTAATTTGTCCCCACATAGTAATTTGCCCCCACACTGCCCCCACATAGTAATTTGCCCCCACATAGTAATTTGCCCCCACACTGCCCCCACATAGTAATTTGCCCCCACACTGCCCCCACATAGTAATCTGCCCCCACATAGTAATTTGCCCCCACACTGCCCCCACATAGTAATTTGTCCCCACACTGCCCCATATAGTAATTTGTCCACACACTGCCCCCACATAGTAATTTGTCCCCACACTGCCCCCATATAGTAATTTGTCCCCACACTGCCCCCACATAGTAATTTGCCCCCACACTGCCCCATATAGTAATTTGCCCCCACACTGCCCCCACATAGTAATCTGCCCCCACATAGTAATTTGTCCCCACACTGCCCCATATAGTAATTTGCCCCCACACTGCCCCATATAGTAATTTGCCCCCACACTGCCCCATATAGTAATTTGCCCCCACACTGCCCCCACATAGTAATTTGCCCCCACACTGCCCCCACATAGTAATTTGTCCCCACACTGCCCCATATAGTAATTTGTCCCCACACTGCCCCATATAGTAATTTGTCCACACACTGCCCCCACATAGTAATTTGTCCCCACACTGCCCCATATAGTAATTTGTCCCCACACTGCCCCCACATAGTAATTTGCCCCCACACTGCCCCCACATAGTAATTTGTCCCCACACTGCCCCATATAGTAATTTGCCCCCACACTGCCCCCACATAGTAATTTGCCCCCACACTGCCCCCACATAGTAATTTGCCCCCACACTGCCCCATATAGTAATTTGTCCCCGCACTGCCCCATATAGTAATTTGTCCCCGCACTGCCCCATATAGTATTTTGTCCACACACTGCCCCCACATAGTAATTTGCCCCCACACTGCCCCATATAGTAATTTGCCCCACACTGCCCCACATAGTAATTTGCCCCCACACTGCCCCACATAGTAATTTGCCCCCACACTGCCCCACATAGTAATTTGCCCCCACATAGTAATTTGCCCCCACACTGCCCCCACATAGTAATTTGCCCCCACACTGCCCCCACATAGTAATCTGCCCCCACATAGTAATTTGCCCCCACACTGCCCCCACATAGTAATTTGTCCCCACACTGCCCCATATAGTAATTTGTCCACACACTGCCCCCACATAGTAATTTGTCCACACACTGCCCCCACATAGTAATTTGTCCCCACACTGCCCCATATAGTAATTTGTCCCCACACTGCCCCATATAGTAATTTGTCCCCACACTGCCCCATATAGTAATTTGCCCCCACACTGCCCCACATAGTAATTTGCCCCCACACTGCCCCACATAGTAATTTGCCCCCACACTGCCCCCACATAGTAATTTGCCCCCACACTGCCCCCACATAGTAATTTGCCCCCACACTGCCCCATATAGTAATTTGCCCCCACACTGCCCCATATAGTAATTTGTCCCCACACTGCCGCCATATAGTAATTTCCCCCACACTGCCCCATATAGTAATTTGCCCCCACACTGCCCCATATAGTAATTTCCCCCACACTGCCCCATATAGTAATTTCCCCCACACTGCCCCATATAGTAATTTGTCCCCACACTGCCCCATATAGTAATTTGTCCCCACACTGCCCCATATAGTAATTTGTCTCCACACTGCCCCATATAGTAATTTGCCCCCACACTGCCCCATATAGTAATTTGTCCCCACACTGCCCCATATAGTAATTTGCCCCCACACTGCCTCCACATAGTAATTTGCCCCCACACTGCCCCCACATAGTAATTTGCCCCCACACTGCCCCATATAGTAATTTGCCCCCACACTGCCCCATATAGTAATTTGCCCCCACACTGCCCCATATAGTAATTTGTCCCCACACTGCCCCATATAGTAATTTGTCCCCACACTGCCCCATATAGTAATTTATCCCCACACTGCCCCATATAGTAATTTGCCCCCACACTGCCCCATATAGTAATTTGTCCCCACACTGCCCCATATAGTAATTTGTCCCCACACTGCCCCATATAGTAATATGTCCACACACTGCCCCCACATAGTAATTTGTCCCCACACTGCCCCCACATAGTAATTTGTCCCCACACTGCCCCCACATAGTAATTTGTCCCCACACTGCCCCATATAGTAATTTGTCCACACACTGCCCCACATAGTAATTTGCCCCCACACTGCCCCATATAGTAATTTGTCCCCACACTGCCCCCACATAGTAATTTGTCCCCACACTGCCCCCACATAGTAATTTGTCCCCACACTGCCCCATATAGTAATTTGTCCACACACTGCCCCATATAGTAATTTGCCCCCACACTGCCCCATATTGTAATTTGCCCCCACACTGCCCCATATAGTAATTTGCCCCCACACTGCCCCCACATAGTAATTTGCCCCCACACTGCCCCATATAGTAATTTGTCCCCACTCTGCCCCCACATAGTAATTTTCCCCCACACTGCCCCCACATAGTAATTTGCCCCCACATAGTAATTTGCCCCCACACTGCCCCCACATAGTAATTTGCCCCCACACTGCCCCCACATAGTAATCTGCCCCCACATAGTAATTTGCCCCCACACTGCCCCCACATAGTAATTTGTCCCCACACTGCCCCATATAGTAATTTGTCCACACACTGCCCCCACATAGTAATTTGTCCACACACTGCCCCCACATAGTAATTTGTCCCCACACTGCCCCCACATAGTAATTTGTCCCCACACTGCCCCATATAGTAATTTGCCCCCACACTGCCCCCACATAGTAATCTGCCCCCACATAGTAATTTGCGCCCACACTGCCCCCACATAGTAATTTGTCCCCACACTGCCCCATATAGTAATTTGTCCACACACTGCCCCATATAGTAATTTGCCCCCACACTGCCCTATATAGTAATTTGCCCCCACACTGCCCCATATAGTAATTTGCCCCCACACTGCCCCCACATAGTAATTTGCCCCCACACTGCCCCCACATAGTAATTTGTCCCCACACTGCCCCATATAGTAATTTGTCCCCACACTGCCCCATATAGTAATTTGTCCACACACTGCCCCCACATAGTAATTTGTCCCCACACTGCCCCATATAGTAATTTGTCCCCACACTGCCCCCACTAATGGAATTTGCCCCCACACTGCCCCCACATAGTAATTTGTCCCCACACTGCCCCATATAGTAATTTGCCCCCACATAGTAATTTGCCCCCACACTGCCCCATATAGTAATTTGTCCCCGCACTGCCCCATATAGTAATTTGTCCCCGCACTGCCCCATATAGTAATTTGTCCACACACTGCCCCATATAGTAATTTCCTCCACACTTCCCCATATAGTAATTTCCCCCACACTGCCCCATATAGTAATTTCCCCCACACTGCCCCATATAGTAATTTCCCCCACACTGCCCCATATAGTAATTTTCCCCACACTGCCCCTATACAGTAATTTCCCCCACACTGCCCCATATAGTAATTTGCCCCCACACTGCCCCATATAGTAATTTGCCCCACACTGCTCCATATAGTAATTTCCCCCACACTGCCCCATATAGTAATTTGCCCCCACACTGCCCCATATAGTAATTTCCCCCACACTGCCCCATATAGTAATTTGTCCCCACACTGCCCCATATAGTAATTTGCCCCCACACTGCCCCATATAGTAATTTGTCCCCACACTGCCCCATATAGTAATTTCCCCCACACTGCCCCATATAGTAATTTGCCCCCACACTGCCCCATATAGTAATTTCCCCCACACTGCCCCATATAGTAATTTGTCCCCACACTGCCCCATATAGTAATTTGTCCCCACACTGCCCCATATAGTAATTTGTCCCCACACTGCCCCATATAGTAATTTGCCCCCACACTGCCCCATATAGTAATTTGTCCCCACACTGCCCCATATAGTAATTTGTCCCCACACTGCCCCATATAGTAATTTGTCCACACACTGCCCCCACATAGTAATTTGTCCCCACACTGCCCCCACATAGTAATTTGTCCCCACACTGCCCCCACATAGTAATTTGTCCCCACACTGCCCCATATAGTAATTTGTCCACACACTGCCCCACATAGTAATTTGCCCCCACACTGCCCCATATAGTAATTTGTCCACACACTGCCCCCACATAGTAATTTGTCCCCACACTGCCCCCACATAGTAATTTGTCCCCACACTGCCCCATATAGTAATTTGTCCACACACTGCCCCATATAGTAATTTGCCCCCACACTGCCTCATATAGTAATTTTCCCCCACACTGCCCCATATAGTAATTTGCCCCCACACTGCCCCACATAGTAATTTGCCCCCACACTGCCCCCACATAGTAATTTGCCCCCACACTGCCCCCACATAGTAATTTGCCCCCACATAGTAATTTGCCCCCACACTGCCCCCACATAGTAATTTGCCCCCACATAGTAATCTGCCCCCACATAGTAATTTGCCCCCACACTGCCCCCACATAGTAATTTGTCCCCACACTGCCCCATATAGTAATTTGTCCACACACTGCCCCCACATAGTAATTTGTCCACACACTGCCCCCACATAGTAATTTGTCCCCACACTGCCCCATATAGTAATTTGCCCCCACACTGCCCCCACATAGTAATCTGCCCCCACATAGTAATTTGCGCCCACACTGCCCCCACATAGTAATTTGTCCACACACTGCCCCCATATAGTAATTTCCCCCACACTGCCCCCACATAATAATTTGTCCCCACACTGCCCCATATAGTAATTTGCCCCCACACTGCCCCCACATAGTAATTTGTCCCCACACTGCCCCATATAGTAATTTGCCCCCACATAGTAATTTGCCCCCACACTGCCCCATATAGTAATTTGTCCACACACTGCCCCATATAGTAATTTGCCCCCACACTGCCCCCACATAGTAATTTGCCCCCACACTGCCCCATATAGTAATTTGCCCCCACACTGCCCCATATAGTAATTTGCCCCCACACTGCCCCATATAGTAATTTGCCCCCACACTGCCCCCACATAGTAATTTGCCCCCACACTGCCCCCACATAGTAATTTGTCCCCACACTGCCCCATATAGTAATTTGTCCACACACTGCCCCCACATAGTAATTTGTCCCCACACTGCCCCATATAGTAATTTGTCCCCACACTGCCCCCACATAGTAATTTGCCCCCACACTGCCCCCACATAGTAATTTGCCCCCACACTGCCCCACATAGTAATTTGTCCCCACACTGCCCCATATAGTAATTTGCCCCCACATAGTAATTTGCCCCCGCACTGCCCCATATAGTAATTTGTCCCCGCACTGCCCCATATAGTAATTTGTCCCCGCACTGCCCCATATAGTAATTTGTCCTCACACTGCCCCATATAGTAATTTCACCCACACTTCCCCATATAGTAATTTCCCCCACACTGCCCCATATAGTAATTTCCCCCACACTGCCCCATATAGTAATTTCCCCCACACTGCCCCATATAGTAATTTCCCCCCCTGCCCCATATAGTAATTTCCCCCGCACTGCCCCATATAGTAATTTCCCCCGCACTGCCCCATATAGTAATTTCCCCCACACTGCCCCATATAGTAATTTCCCCCACACTGCCCCATATAGTAATTTGTCCACACACTGCCCCATATAGTAATTTGTCCACACACTGCCCCATATAGTAATTTCCCCCACACTGCCCCATATAGTAATTCCCCCCACACTGCCCCATATAGTAATTTCCCCCACACTGCCCCCATATAGTAATTTCCTCTACACTGCCCCATATAGTAATTTCCCCCACACTGCCCCATATAGTAATTTCCCCCACACTGCTCCATATAGTAAATTCCCCCACACTGCCCCATATAGTAATTTCCCCCACACTGCCCCATATAGTAATTTTCCCCACAATGCCCCTATACAGTAATTTCCCCCACACTGCCCCATATAGTATTTTGCCCCACACTGCTCCATATAGTAATTTCCCCCACACTGCCCCATATAGTAATTTCCTCCACACTGCCCCATATAGTAATTTCCTCCACACTGCCCCATATAGTAATTTCCCTCACACTGCCCCATATAGTAATTTCCCCCATACTGCCCCCATATAGTAATTTCCCCCACACTGCTCCATATAGTAATTTCCTCCACACTGCCCCCATATAGTAATTTCCCCCACACTGCCCCATATAGTAATTCCCCCCACACTGCCCCATATAGTAATTTCCCCCACACTGCCCCCATATAGTAATTTCCTCTACACTGCCCCATATAGTAATTTCCCCCACACTGCCCCATATAGTAATTTCCCCCACACTGCTCCATATAGTAAATTCCCCCACACTGCCCCATATAGTAATTTCCCCCACACTGCCCCATATAGTAATTTTCCCCACAATGCCCCAATACAGTAATTTCCCCCACACTGCCCCATATAGTATTTTGCCCCACACTGCTCCATATAGTAATTTCCCCCACACTGCCCCATATAGTAATTTCCTCCACACTGCCCCCATATAGTAATTTCCCCCACACTGCTCCATATAGTAATTTCCCCCACACTGCCCCATATAGTAATTTTCCCCACACTGCCCCATATAGTAATTTCCCCCACACTGCTCCATATAGTAATTTCCCCCACACTGCTCCATATAGTAGTTTCCTCCACACTGCCCCATATAGTAATTTCCCCCACACTGCCCCATATAGTAATTCCCCCCACACTGCCCCCATATAGTAATTTCCCCCACACTGCTCCATATAGTAATTTCCCCCACACTGCCCCCATATAGTAATTTCCCCCACACTGCCCCATATAGTAATTTGTCCCCACACTGCCCCATATAGTAATTTGTCCACACACTGCCCCCACATAGTAATTTGTCCCCACACTGCCCCCACATAGTAATTTGTCCCCACACTGCCCCCACATAGTAATTTGTCCCCACACTGCCCCCACATAGTAATTTGTCCCCACACTGCCCCATATAGTAATTTGTCCACACACTGCCCCACATAGTAATTTGCCCCCACACTGCCCCATATAGTAATTTGTCCACACACTGCCCCCACATAGTAATTTGTCCCCACACTGCCCCCACATAGTAATTTGTCCCTACACTGCCCCATATAGTAATTTTTCCACACAATGCCCCATATAGTAATTTGCCCCCACACTGCCCCATATAGTAATTTGCCCCCACACTGCCCCACATAGTAATTTGCCCCCACAATGCCCCCACATAGTAATTTGCCCCCACACTGCCCCCACATAGTAATTTGCCCCCACACTGCCCCATATAGTAATTTGTCCCCACATAGTAATTTGCCCCCACACTGCCCCCACATAGTAATTTGCCCCCACATAGTAATTTGCCCCCACACTGCCCCCACATAGTAATTTGCCCCCACACTGCCCCCACATAGTAATCTGCCCCCACATAGTAATTTGTCCCCACACTGCCCCATATAGTAATTTGTCCACACACTGCCCCCACATAGTAATTTGTCCCCACACTGCCCCCATATAGTAATTTGTCCCCACACTGCCCCCACATAGTAATTTGCCCCCACACTGCCCCATATAGTAATTTGCCCCCACACTGCCCCATATAGTAATTTGCCCCCACACTGCCCCATATAGTAATTTGCCCCCACACTGCCCCCACATAGTAATTTGCCCCCACACTGCCCCCACATAGTAATTTGTCCCCACACTGCCCCATATAGTAATTTGTCCCCACACTGCCCCATATAGTAATTTGCCCCCACACTGCCCCCACATAGTAATCTGCCCCCACATAGTAATTTGTCCCCACACTGCCCCATATAGTAATTTGCCCCCACACTGCCCCATATAGTAATTTGCCCCCACACTGCCCCATATAGTAATTTGCCCCCACACTGCCCCCACATAGTAATTTGCCCCCACACTGCCCCCACATAGTAATTTGTCCCCACACTGCCCCATATAGTAATTTGTCCCCACACTGCCCCATATAGTAATTTGTCCACACACTGCCCCCACATAGTAATTTGTCCCCACACTGCCCCATATAGTAATTTGTCCCCACACTGCCCCCACATAGTAATTTGCCCCCACACTGCCCCCACATAGTAATTTGTCCCCACACTGCCCCATATAGTAATTTGCCCCCACACTGCCCCCACATAGTAATTTGCCCCCACACTGCCCCCACATAGTAATTTGCCCCCACACTGCCCCATATAGTAATTTGTCCCCGCACTGCCCCATATAGTAATTTGTCCCCGCACTGCCCCATATAGTATTTTGTCCACACACTGCCCCCACATAGTAATTTGCCCCCACACTGCCCCATATAGTAATTTGCCCCACACTGCCCCACATAGTAATTTGCCCCCACACTGCCCCACATAGTAATTTGCCCCCACACTGCCCCACATAGTAATTTGCCCCCACATAGTAATTTGCCCCCACACTGCCCCCACATAGTAATTTGCCCCCACACTGCCCCCACATAGTAATCTGCCCCCACATAGTAATTTGCCCCCACACTGCCCCCACATAGTAATTTGTCCCCACACTGCCCCATATAGTAATTTGTCCACACACTGCCCCCACATAGTAATTTGTCCACACACTGCCCCCACATAGTAATTTGTCCCCACACTGCCCCATATAGTAATTTGTCCCCACACTGCCCCATATAGTAATTTGTCCCCACACTGCCCCATATAGTAATTTGCCCCCACACTGCCCCACATAGTAATTTGCCCCCACACTGCCCCACATAGTAATTTGCCCCCACACTGCCCCCACATAGTAATTTGCCCCCACACTGCCCCCACATAGTAATTTGCCCCCACACTGCCCCATATAGTAATTTGCCCCCACACTGCCCCATATAGTAATTTGTCCCCACACTGCCGCCATATAGTAATTTCCCCCACACTGCCCCATATAGTAATTTGCCCCCACACTGCCCCATATAGTAATTTCCCCCACACTGCCCCATATAGTAATTTCCCCCACACTGCCCCATATAGTAATTTGTCCCCACACTGCCCCATATAGTAATTTGTCCCCACACTGCCCCATATAGTAATTTGTCTCCACACTGCCCCATATAGTAATTTGCCCCCACACTGCCCCATATAGTAATTTGTCCCCACACTGCCCCATATAGTAATTTGCCCCCACACTGCCTCCACATAGTAATTTGCCCCCACACTGCCCCCACATAGTAATTTGCCCCCACACTGCCCCATATAGTAATTTGCCCCCACACTGCCCCATATAGTAATTTGCCCCCACACTGCCCCATATAGTAATTTGTCCCCACACTGCCCCATATAGTAATTTGTCCCCACACTGCCCCATATAGTAATTTATCCCCACACTGCCCCATATAGTAATTTGCCCCCACACTGCCCCATATAGTAATTTGTCCCCACACTGCCCCATATAGTAATTTGTCCCCACACTGCCCCATATAGTAATATGTCCACACACTGCCCCCACATAGTAATTTGTCCCCACACTGCCCCCACATAGTAATTTGTCCCCACACTGCCCCCACATAGTAATTTGTCCCCACACTGCCCCATATAGTAATTTGTCCACACACTGCCCCACATAGTAATTTGCCCCCACACTGCCCCATATAGTAATTTGTCCCCACACTGCCCCCACATAGTAATTTGTCCCCACACTGCCCCCACATAGTAATTTGTCCCCACACTGCCCCATATAGTAATTTGTCCACACACTGCCCCATATAGTAATTTGCCCCCACACTGCCCCATATTGTAATTTGCCCCCACACTGCCCCATATAGTAATTTGCCCCCACACTGCCCCCACATAGTAATTTGCCCCCACACTGCCCCATATAGTAATTTGTCCCCACTCTGCCCCCACATAGTAATTTTCCCCCACACTGCCCCCACATAGTAATTTGCCCCCACATAGTAATTTGCCCCCACACTGCCCCCACATAGTAATTTGCCCCCACACTGCCCCCACATAGTAATCTGCCCCCACATAGTAATTTGCCCCCACACTGCCCCCACATAGTAATTTGTCCCCACACTGCCCCATATAGTAATTTGTCCACACACTGCCCCCACATAGTAATTTGTCCACACACTGCCCCCACATAGTAATTTGTCCCCACACTGCCCCCACATAGTAATTTGTCCCCACACTGCCCCATATAGTAATTTGCCCCCACACTGCCCCCACATAGTAATCTTCCCCCACATAGTAATTTGCGCCCACACTGCCCCCACATAGTAATTTGTCCCCACACTGCCCCATATAGTAATTTGTCCACACACTGCCCCATATAGTAATTTGCCCCCACACTGCCCCATATAGTAATTTGCCCCCACACTGCCCCATATAGTAATTTGCCCCCACACTGCCCCCACATAGTAATTTGCCCCCACACTGCCCCCACATAGTAATTTGTCCCCACACTGCCCCATATAGTAATTTGTCCCCACACTGCCCCATATAGTAATTTGTCCACACACTGCCCCCACATAGTAATTTGTCCCCACACTGCCCCATATAGTAATTTGTCCCCACACTGCCCCCACTAATGGAATTTGCCCCCACACTGCCCCCACATAGTAATTTGTCCCCACACTGCCCCATATAGTAATTTGCCCCCACATAGTAATTTGCCCCCACACTGCCCCATATAGTAATTTGTCCCCGCACTGCCCCATATAGTAATTTGTCCCCGCACTGCCCCATATAGTAATTTGTCCACACACTGCCCCATATAGTAATTTCCTCCACACTTCCCCATATAGTAATTTCCCCCACACTGCCCCATATAGTAATTTCCCCCACACTGCCCCATATAGTAATTTCCCCCACACTGCCCCATATAGTAATTTTCCCCACACTGCCCCTATACAGTAATTTCCCCCACACTGCCCCATATAGTAATTTGCCCCCACACTGCCCCATATAGTAATTTGCCCCACACTGCTCCATATAGTAATTTCCCCCACACTGCCCCATATAGTAATTTGCCCCCACACTGCCCCATATAGTAATTTCCCCCACACTGCCCCATATAGTAATTTGTCCCCACACTGCCCCATATAGTAATTTGCCCCCACACTGCCCCATATAGTAATTTGTCCCCACACTGCCCCATATAGTAATTTCCCCCACACTGCCCCATATAGTAATTTGCCCCCACACTGCCCCATATAGTAATTTCCCCCACACTGCCCCATATAGTAATTTGTCCCCACACTGCCCCATATAGTAATTTGTCCCCACACTGCCCCATATAGTAATTTGTCCCCACACTGCCCCATATAGTAATTTGCCCCCACACTGCCCCATATAGTAATTTGTCCCCACACTGCCCCATATAGTAATTTGTCCCCACACTGCCCCATATAGTAATTTGTCCACACACTGCCCCCACATAGTAATTTGTCCCCACACTGCCCCCACATAGTAATTTGTCCCCACACTGCCCCCACATAGTAATTTGTCCCCACACTGCCCCATATAGTAATTTGTCCACACACTGCCCCACATAGTAATTTGCCCCCACACTGCCCCATATAGTAATTTGTCCACACACTGCCCCCACATAGTAATTTGTCCCCACACTGCCCCCACATAGTAATTTGTCCCCACACTGCCCCATATAGTAATTTGTCCACACACTGCCCCATATAGTAATTTGCCCCCACACTGCCTCATATAGTAATTTGCCCCCACACTGCCCCATATAGTAATTTGCCCCCACACTGCCCCACATAGTAATTTGCCCCCACACTGCCCCCACATAGTAATTTGCCCCCACACTGCCCCCACATAGTAATTTGCCCCCACACTGCCCTATATAGTAATTTGTCCCCACACTGCCCCCACATAGTAATTTGCCCCCACACTGCCCCCACATAGTAATTTGCCCCCACATAGTAATTTGCCCCCACACTGCCCCCACATAGTAATTTGCCCCCACATAGTAATCTGCCCCCACATAGTAATTTGCCCCCACACTGCCCCCACATAGTAATTTGTCCCCACACTGCCCCATATAGTAATTTGTCCACACACTGCCCCCACATAGTAATTTGTCCACACACTGCCCCCACATAGTAATTTGTCCCCACACTGCCCCATATAGTAATTTGCCCCCACACTGCCCCCACATAGTAATCTGCCCCCACATAGTAATTTGCGCCCACACTGCCCCCACATAGTAATTTGTCCACACACTGCCCCCATATAGTAATTTCCCCCACACTGCCCCCACATAATAATTTGTCCCCACACTGCCCCATATAGTAATTTGCCCCCACACTGCCCCCACATAGTAATTTGTCCCCACACTGCCCCATATAGTAATTTGCCCCCACATAGTAATTTGCCCCCACACTGCCCCATATAGTAATTTGTCCACACACTGCCCCATATAGTAATTTGCCCCCACACTGCCCCCACATAGTAATTTGCCCCCACACTGCCCCATATAGTAATTTGCCCCCACACTGCCCCATATAGTAATTTGCCCCCACACTGCCCCATATAGTAATTTGCCCCCACACTGCCCCCACATAGTAATTTGCCCCCACACTGCCCCCACATAGTAATTTGTCCCCACACTGCCCCATATAGTAATTTGTCCACACACTGCCCCCACATAGTAATTTGTCCCCACACTGCCCCATATAGTAATTTGTCCCCACACTGCCCCCACATAGTAATTTGCCCCCACACTGCCCCCACATAGTAATTTGCCCCCACACTGCCCCACATAGTAATTTGTCCCCACACTGCCCCATATAGTAATTTGCCCCCACATAGTAATTTGCCCCCGCACTGCCCCATATAGTAATTTGTCCCCGCACTGCCCCATATAGTAATTTGTCCCCGCACTGCCCCATATAGTAATTTGTCCTCACACTGCCCCATATAGTAATTTCACCCACACTTCCCCATATAGTAATTTCCCCCACACTGCCCCATATAGTAATTTCCCCCACACTGCCCCATATAGTAATTTCCCCCACACTGCCCCATATAGTAATTTCCCCCCCTGCCCCATATAGTAATTTCCCCCGCACTGCCCCATATAGTAATTTCCCCCGCACTGCCCCATATAGTAATTTCCCCCACACTGCCCCATATAGTAATTTCCCCCACACTGCCCCATATAGTAATTTGTCCACACACTGCCCCATATAGTAATTTGTCCACACACTGCCCCATATAGTAATTTCCCCCACACTGCCCCATATAGTAATTCCCCCCACACTGCCCCATATAGTAATTTCCCCCACACTGCCCCCATATAGTAATTTCCTCTACACTGCCCCATATAGTAATTTCCCCCACACTGCCCCATATAGTAATTTCCCCCACACTGCTCCATATAGTAAATTCCCCCACACTGCCCCATATAGTAATTTCCCCCACACTGCCCCATATAGTAATTTTCCCCACAATGCCCCTATACAGTAATTTCCCCCACACTGCCCCATATAGTATTTTGCCCCACACTGCTCCATATAGTAATTTCCCCCACACTGCCCCATATAGTAATTTCCTCCACACTGCCCCATATAGTAATTTCCTCCACACTGCCCCATATAGTAATTTCCCTCACACTGCCCCATATAGTAATTTCCCCCATACTGCCCCCATATAGTAATTTCCCCCACACTGCTCCATATAGTAATTTCCTCCACACTGCCCCCATATAGTAATTTCCCCCACACTGCCCCATATAGTAATTTCCCCCACACTGCCCCATATAGTAATTCCCCCCACACTGCCCCATATAGTAATTTCCCCCACACTGCCCCCATATAGTAATTTCCTCTACACTGCCCCATATAGTAATTTCCCCCACACTGCCCCATATAGTAATTTCCCCCACACTGCTCCATATAGTAAATTCCCCCACACTGCCCCATATAGTAATTTCCCCCACACTGCCCCATATAGTAATTTTCCCCACAATGCCCCAATACAGTAATTTCCCCCACACTGCCCCATATAGTATTTTGCCCCACACTGCTCCATATAGTAATTTCCCCCACACTGCCCCATATAGTAATTTCCTCCACACTGCCCCCATATAGTAATTTCCCCCACACTGCTCCATATAGTAATTTCCCCCACACTGCCCCATATAGTAATTTTCCCCACACTGCCCCATATAGTAATTTCCCCCACACTGCTCCATATAGTAATTTCCCCCACACTGCTCCATATAGTAGTTTCCTCCACACTGCCCCATATAGTAATTTCCCCCACACTGCCCCATATAGTAATTCCCCCCACACTGCCCCCATATAGTAATTTCCCCCACACTGCTCCATATAGTAATTTCCCCCACACTGCCCCCATATAGTAATTTCCCCCACACTGCCCCATATAGTAATTTCCTCCACACTGCTCCATATAGTAATTTCCCCCACACTGCCCCATATAGTAATTTCCCCCACACTGCTCCTTATAGTAATTTCCTCCACACTGCCCCATATAGTAATTTCCCCCACACTGCCCCATATATTAATTTCCCCCACACTGCTCCATATAGTAATTTCCCCCACACTGCTCAATATAGTAATTTCCCCCACACTGCCCCATATAGTAATTTCCTCCACACTGCCCCATATAGTAATTTCCCCCACACTGCTCAATATAGTAATTTCCCCCACACTGCTCCATATAGTAATTTCCTACACACTACCCCCATATAGTAATTTCCCCCACACTGCTCCATATAGTAATTTCCTCCACACTGCCCCATATAGTAATTTTTTCCACTCTGCCCCATATAGTAATTTCCCCCACACTGCCCCATATAGTAATTTCCCCCACACTGCCCCCATATAGTAATTTCCTCCACACTGCCCCATATAGTAATTTCCCCCACACTGCTCCATATAGTAATTTCCTACACACTACCCCCATATAGTAATTTCCCCCACACTGCTCCATATAGTAATTTCCTCCACACTGCCCCATATAGTAATTTTTTCCACTCTGCCCCATATAGTAATTTCCCCCACACTGCCCCATATAGTAATTTCCCCCACACTGCCCCCATATAGTAATTTCCTCCACACTGCCCCATATAGTAATTTCCCCCACACTGCCCCCATATAATAATATTCCCCACACTGCCCCATATAGTAATTTCCCCCACACTGCCCCATATAGTAATTTCCTCCATACTGCTCCATATAGTAATTTCCCCCACACTGCCCCACATAGTAATTTGTCCCCACAATTTGTGGGGCCCCAAGTAGGCACATGAAATAAAAAAATAAAAAATGAACAAAAAAATGAAAAGATAAATACTCACCTATGTCCAGGGCCAGGCGCTTGCTCGCAGAGGAAGGCGGGATGAGTCAGGTGCGTCACAGTGCTGCGTCCCGGCACAGGCGCGCGATGACGTCATCATGCACGCCTGCGCCAGGATTTCTCTACCACATAGGCCTCTGGCCTACAAGGCCTGAAGCCTATGGCGGTGATCGCGGACGGGACAGGGAGCTATGCGCTCCCGTGCCCCGCCGCAGTATGTGGGCGTTCGGGTCAGCGTTGGGCACCCCAGCGGTGCTGGGCCCGGGGCTGCCGACCCGAACGTCCTTATTGTAATCCGCCACTGGTGCCCATCCCCTTCCCCGCCACATCATGCCCTCTTATTTAGACTTGGTATAAGCGGTGAAAAGTTGCAGATTGCAGCGCAAATAACCTTTGCACCGCAATCTGCAACAGATATAGGCCAAAACGTGGCATATATCTGTTTGTAAATGAACCCCTATATGTGTAGATGTTTCTTAAAGGGGTTGTCCGGATTCAGAGCTGAACCCAGACATATGCCTGTTTTCACCCAGGCAGCCCTTCTGACATGAGCATTGGAGCATTTCATTCCTTTATAGTGCAGGGCAAGGGCTGTTTGTTTATCTATTTTTTATACATGTTTATATATTTAACACTGCTAGGCGGGGGCTTCCACCTAGCAGTGTTCCTGGTGACGTCAACGGCACTAGTGGGCGGGCTTTAGACTAGAGCAGCGCTAAAGCCCGCCCATTAGTGCCCCTAATGTCAGCAGGCTCACTGCTAGGTGGAAGCCCCCGCCTAGCTTTACCCATGGAGAGCCCAGTACATTACCGGATCTCCAAAAAAAGCCTTTGCCCTGCATGATTCAGAGCAGGGTAAAGGAGAGCATTAAATGGTCATATCAGGGAGGCTGCCTGGGTGAAAACAGGGATATGTTCCGCTTCAGCTCTGAACCCGAACAGCCCTTTTAAAGGGAGGACAACATCAGGCCAAATTTCCGATGGCCTTTTAATCCTAACCCTTTAAACTACAAAAGGACACAGACAAATTTCCCTGTGAAATTTCAATAAGGGCTCATGTATATGACTGTTAGATGTTTTGCAGTCTGCTAAATGCGGATCTGGAAAACACGGATACCGGCCATGTGCATTTCGAATTTTGTGGAATGGAATGGCTGGCCCCTAGTAGAATAGTCTCATCCTTGTCTGTAATGCGGACAATAATAGGACATGTTCTATTTTTTTATGGAACGGCAGTGTGGACATACGGACGCATAATGCACACAGAGTCATTTTTTTTTTTTGCAGCCTCATTGAAGTGAATGGTTTTGCATATGGGCCGGAAAAAACAAAAACTGAACCGGACACAGAAAAAAAAGTTTGTGTGCATGAACCCTTACTCTCTGTGGGTAAATTGGGGTTCTATGGATACATCTAACTTATATTTCAATCGACACTGAGCTTTAGGTCTCATGCACACAAACAAAAAACATTTCCGTGTCCGTTCCTTTTGCAGCCGGTATGCAAAACCATTCACTTCAATGGGACCGCAAAGAAACGGGAATGCCTTCCTGAGCATTCCATGTCCGTATGTCCACATCATCCAACGGTCGTGTGCATGAGCCCTAAAAGAGATTTGGTGTCAGTCTGGGCCTCTATAGGAAAGTGTAGCAGATTGCCTATTTGTACACATAAATGTATACTGTGCCTCCTGTACAGGCAATCTATTTATGCTGTGTGCTTATACAATGGATACACGGTGAGCATTTCCCTCCAACAGAAGGCACACATGACACCTATGAAGTAGTGAGCATTTGCCCTGCCTACTTACAGTCTATATGTCCTTTTGCAATGGTGTCGGGTTAGTGTGTCATGTGATATGCTGTGTTCATATGTGTTAGATATCGCACAGATATTACACCTAAATTCACATGAAGCCCCACCAAAAAACTGCATCCTATGCATATGTGAATGAGGTGTCCACAACCCTTTCACCTTCAACAGAAAATTGGCACTTGGAGGCTGGATGGAAGAAAAAATCTGGCATGGAGATAACTGGCATGTACCTTATTTCAGATGAAAATGCTAATGATTAGCTCTATTCAATGATACTGGCGCCAATCTTTATATAGATCTGCTTCATATGCAGAGAGCCCTTGAGGAGCCAGAGAGGAGGATGGGAGTGGTAGTGGCTGCCGTTATAACACAGTCTATCACAGTGGCTGTCTTTTCACTGTTGCTCCCGAGGGCCAGTGCAGCGCAAGGAGGGGGCACCCTTTCTTCCCTTTGGGCACACCCTGGTTCTGGGACTCCTCCCTGATGGTGTGCCTGTGATGTTAGGTATTTGGATGTGTGCAAAGCAGGTTGAATAGAGCGCAATGGCCAGCTTATGGTGTAGGAGTCATGCAACCAGGCCAGTTATAAGAATTAACGTCTCTCTTTACTGTACTGCAAAATGGGAGTTTTAGTACATCCAATTATAGCAAAACACAGTTCAGATTGTACACAGTGCAGTTCTCTCCCAGATAGCAGTGTATGGATTCAAGAAGAGAAAAGGAGAGACAGCACCCGTATTGCAGTGATGAAAGCAAGCTGTGGTCTTTTAATCCATATCACGGCAATCCGAATAAATTAGATTTTTTCAGGGAGTACTGTATTTCTCTATTTTTCAAGTGTATGGATTTAGACAAGGGTTAGGATGGGCGTTATGGCTCTCTTGGCTTTCTATCTTGCTATAGTCTCTCTCAATAGAATCTTTGTCAAGTGACTGTACTTTTGCAGTTACACCTGTAATACGCACTGTGGAGTACAGGTTAAATGATATGACTGGTGTCCTTAAGTGTGTAGGGTGTCTTAACTGTAATCCCTCCACAGCAGTAAATTCTGTATTGCCCTCAGTGGTTGGTTACCTTACTGACTGACTCTTGTCGCTCGGCCATACCGATTTCTGAACCTTCTCCTTTCTCTCTCGCTATAGATCTTGCAGCAATCAGAGATCTGTTCTCTGAATCCTGAGGAGAGGGAACACATGGACTTTTTTCTCTCCCTACTCCCTAAAAATTCCCTAGAACACTATAGAGCTAGGGGTGAAGCCAGCCACCACCTAGCAACCTACTGCAAAGGGCTGTGTCAAAGGTAATTCACTCCATGACTACAATACAGAACTATGCTTTGTGTTACATATGGCATTAATGACATAACAGTACATTACATTACAATAACATTAAAGAACAAACCATTTCAAGATACCCTCTGTACTGAGGTACTGCACACACCCTCAGCATATATGCTGAAAATCTGTGGAAAAAATCCCAGGGCACACACTTGGATTTTTGTCCCAGCCATACATAGATTTTATTTCAAAGTGAGAACATACCCTTGGATCTCAGTTAGGGGAAATAACTCATCCATCACTGATCTGCTTGTATAATACTAACATACACTGTCTTAAATCCTCAGCTTAAATCTAAAGGGACAGTGGTGGCTCATTTCTGTGGAACGGAGTCTACAGATACCGAAAAAGCCCTAGGAAATGGCTCATTCTACTCCCTGGATAACACAATAGCTGTGACTTTCAGAAGTGAATTCTCCAATGAGAAAGAGTTTAATGGCTTTGAGGCTTTCTACGAGGCTGAAGGTAATGGGAAACCACCTAAATAAATGGCTAATAATATTGTTGTTGAAAGGTCATTAAAGGGGTAGTCTCACTTCAGCAAATGGCAATTATCATGTAGAGAACGTTAATGCAAGGCACTTACTAATGTATTGTTGTGAAGAATATGGATTATCATTTACTGGCAGCCCTGATTTTCATTTGATTCACCTTTTGCATGTACACAGTCAGTGTACATGCAAAATATGTTCTCACCCCCAGCCATCTGCTGTCAGATAGCAAGAGAGAAAACCCCCCAGGGGTCCAGGCTTCAAGGAGACCCCAGGTGGATAAAGTCACACCTCTTCCAGCTGACAGGCACCAGAAGGCTGTAGCAGGAAAATTCCTGGCAGGAGGTCTCAGCCCTGGACCAGATCTATCACTTTCCCACAGAGATGTTGGCACCGATATTTCATGAGGAAATATGAATCGTCCGTCCATCCCAGGCATAATTCGGTTATCTTTTTGCGATCCTGGGGCAAAGTCAAACATCCACGTTGTCCTGGCTTGATGCTAGGATGCCCGCGAAGGTGAGATATACATAACTCCCCACAAAAAACACATAGTGGCACCATGCTTGGACTCTAGTTGTAGCCGGAACCCAGGGAAATCAATTGGGCCCGGAACCACCTCCCTGCGACCTTCGGGCCTGGAGCTATGAACCCTAATGGTTTTTGTGGGTCATTTGCTGCCAGCCCAACAGAGGAAGGGCGGGGGTGGACTCCTCCCAAAGGCCGGGAGGGGAGGGACTGGCTACAGGTTAAAAGGCTTGTGCCAGCAAGCGGGCGTGTCTTTTTCTGAAAGGGGGTCACATCGTGCAAATGTGTTTGGAGAAACCTGGAAACCAGCTGACATCACTGCCCTCCATGTGAATACAGCAATGGAACATTCATCTACCCGGTAATTGACTTGTGCTCTGTGTAATCCTTTTTGTACCATATTACCTGTATTTGTAACCTCAGACCACTGTATATATTCTGTGTGTATAGTGTTATATCTAGTGTGCCCTTAAGGCGATTAAATATCTAATTTAATCTTGTGCTGTCTTGTATCTCTATCACGAATCCCCACGTCCATGTTTCGGCCTAGTTATAAGCTACCACGGGTTGGTTTCTCACCCTATATAATCCCGTTAATGGACCGGGCTTATATCAAACGAGAAGCTGTTGGCAGATACCCGGGCTGAGAAGGCGCTGTTTCGCTGCGGCAGTGAAAAGGCTCTCTCAGCTTGTTGTCTCTCTGTGCCCGCGTGGACGGAGGTGTCTGTGTAAACTGTACCAAGCTGACATGCTCCTCCAGGAGGGCATAACGTCACTTCTTGGTAACCAGGGACCATACCGCGTCTCGTGAGCTCGTCGTAGTTGACGTCAAGCGGGTGGTATCCATCACAATTGTGATTGTACTTATTCCTTTCTTTGCTGACTTGATTCATTTTTCCATCACATTATACACTACTCATTTCCATAGTTGTGACCACCCTGCAATCGATCAGTGGTGGTCTTGCTTGCACATTTTAGGAAAAAGCACCAGCCTCTGTGATGGCCAGGATTGTGGGAGTGCGCATAGGGTTGCGCTTTTTCCTAAAGTGCGCAAGCACAGCCACCACTGATGGATTGCAGGATGGTCATGTATAATGTGATGGAAAAATGAATCAAGCCAGCAAAGGAGAATAATGGACAATCACAATACATTAGTAAGTGCCTTGTATTAACGTTCTCTACATGATAAATGCCATTTGCCGAAGTGAGACAACCCCTTTAATACAAAAGTTCGAAATCCAGACCCCCCATTCACAAACTGGAAGCCCCAGGATCCACAGGTTCAAGGTTATAGGTTCTAGCCCCCATACTGTTGAGTGAAATAGTTTACAATTTGTACCTAGATCAAATTTATATCGGGCCACTTTCACACATGTGTTTTACATTCCAGTTTTGAGATCCAGCAGAGGATCATTATTTTTTTTTGTAATGGAAAAAAACAGGTCTGGCACCCATTGACTTACATTGATTTTCATGCCCTATCCAGTTTGTTCAGTTTCGCAGACCGGACACAAAACCGCAGCTTGCAGGTGCACAGCCTGAAAGAACATGGAAAGTCTTCTGTGTGCTTCTAGGTCTGTGGAGCTGGACCACAAAAGTATGACATGCCCTACTTTGGTCGCATCTTGTGATCGCGGACCCACTGACATGGGGTCCACACTGCAATGTGAGGGGTGCATGGCTGCTGCCAGTGTTTTGGGGATCCGCGGATTGCAGGTCCACAAAACGGATACGGCCGTGACACGGTTGTATGAATGGGGCTGTAAAGGGGAAATATTACTTACTAATATTTATGCAAATATCAATCATTAATATTCATAAATAGGAGGAGCCGTCTAGTGATGACTCCGCCTATTTATACCGTTATAAATCAATAACACTTTCACTTTGCCTTACGCTCATCACTAAACTACCTGCAAGCGCCTAACTGAGCTAGCTACCGCTAATAACAACACGTTACACAGTAGGTATAATGCAAATAATACAAGATATTTATTATCAACCTACAGTACACAATACACACAATACAGCACCATAAATACAGCACTAAATACACGATTCAATCCCAAGTTCCACCCACAAACTAACTATACAGTACACACACACACTTACATTAGCAGCCCACCCAACCTGGACTAAAAACTATCCCTACAGGGAATGGTGGCATGCAGGCCACAGACACAGGGTTGTAAGGGTAAATAGAGGCAGGGGTACAGGTTCAGGGAATACATGGTTAATACAGCCCAGAAATGCAAGTGTTAAAGCGGGGCTGTAAACCACACAATCACTGCAATGTAGGGAATCACAGTGCAGGGGATGATGGACATACCTGGGTCAGGGGTATTGGGGCTATTGCAGGGGACCAGGATATTACAGGCCAGCAAGGGTATGCTGGGGCTGCACATAGGGAATGCAGGAGTTAATGATATGGGCAGAGGCAGACAGGGCTGAGGTTAATGCTGCAGGAGGTCAGCAGCAGGGGTAACTGCAGGAGTTCAGCAGCAGGGGTTAGGGGATGGTTGGTGGCAGGGGTTATGCAGCAGGGGTATACTTAGGCCTTCCAGGGTTACTAGGCCTTCTCCAGGGGCACGTCATGGAGCTGTTCTCTCCCATGTGTCTCTGTTTGTAGTCCAGTTCCAAGAGCTTCCCTTTGTCTTGGACTCATATACAATCCTGATCAAAAGTTTAAGACCACTTGAAAAATGGCAAAAAATCCTATTTAGCATGGCTGGATCTTAACAAGGCTCCAAGTGGAGCTTCAACATGCAACAAGAAGAAATGGGAGGGAGACAGAACATTTTTTGAGCATTCAATTTATAACAACGAATAAACTGAAACAGGCTGTTTTTCAGCTGATCAAAAGTTTAGGACCACACCTCCAAAAAAAAAACTACCCCCCCCCCCCCCCCCCCCCCCAAAAACAGAAATCCAACTTCCAAACATGAACTCAGTAATGAGTAGCTCCGCCGTTATTGTTTCGGCATGCTTGATGCAAGCGTTTCCATGAGGTGAGTGGGAACATTTCTCCAAGTGGTGAAGACGGCCGCACGAAGGCCATCTACTGTCTGGAACTGTTGTCCATTTTTGTAAACTTCCCTTGCCATCCATCCCCAAAGGTTCTCAATTGGATTTAGATCAGGGGAACACGCAGGATGGGCCAAAAGAGTGATGTTATTCTCCTAGAAGAAGTCCCTTGTCCTGCGGGCATTGTGTACTGTAGCGTTGTCCTGTTACCACACAGACGAGGGCCCTCAGTCATGAGGAATGCTCTCTGCAACATCTGGACATAGCCAGCGGCCGTTTGACGCCCCTGCACTTCCTGAAGCTCCATTGTTCCACTGAAGGTAAAAGCACCCCAGACCATTATGGCGCCCCCTCCACTGTGGCGCGTAGAAAACATCTCAGGTGGGATCTGCTTGTCATGCCAGTAACGTTGGAAACCATCAGGACCATCAAGGTTACATTTTTTCTCATCGGAGAATAAAACTTTCTTCCACCTTTGAATGTCCCATGTTTGGTGCTCTCTTGCAAAGTCCAAACGAGCAGTTCTGTGGTGTTCAATCAAGGAGACGAGGTCTGTGAAGACGTTTTTTGTTTTTGAAGCCCTTCAGTCTCAGATGCCGTCTGATGGTTATGGGGCTGCAGTAAGGGTCTTAATTTGGGTTGAGGATCGTCCAGTGTCTTGACAGACAGCCAATTGGATCCTTTGGCTCAGTGCTGATAAAAAAAATTGGGGTCTTCCACTTGACTTTTTTATTCCATAACCCTCAGGATCATTTAGGAAATTCCAAATGACTGTTTTACTGCGTCCCACCTCAGCAGCGATGGCGCGCTGTGAGAGACCCTGCTTAGGCCTCTTTCACACTTGCGTTGTCCGGATCTGTCGTGTACTCCATTTGCCGGAAGTGCCCGCCGGATCCGTAACACCGCAAGTGAACTGAAAGCATTTGAAGACGGATCCGTCTTCAAAATGCGTTCAGTGTTACTATGTCAGCGAGGACGCTATTAAAGTCCTGGTTGCCATAGTAGTAGTGGGGAGCGGGGGAGCAGTATACTTACCGTCCGTGCGGCTCCCGGGGCGCTCCAGAATGACGTCAGGGCGCCCCATGCGCATGGATGACGTGATCCATGCGACACGTCATCCATGAGCGTGGGGCGCCCTGACGTCACTCTGAAGCGCCACAGGAGCCGCACGGACGGTAAGTATACTGCTCCCCTGCTCCCCACTACACTTTACCATGGCAAACAGGACTTTAGCGTCCTGGCAGCCATGGTAACCATTCAGAAAAAGCTAAACGCGGGTCCAGTAATGCGCCGAAACGATGTTTAGCTTAAGGCCGGATCCAGATTATAGCCTTTCAATGGGCATTAATTCCGGATCCGGCCTTGCGGCAAGTGTTCAGGATATTTGGCCGGAGCAAAAAGCGCAGCATGCTGCGGTATTTTCTCCGGCCAAAAAACGTTCCGGAACTGAAGACATCCTGATGCATCCTGAACGGATTTCTCTCCATTCAGAATGCATGGGATAGGATTCTTCCGGCATAGAGCCCCGACGACGGAACTCTATGCCGGAACAGAACAACGCAAGTGTGAAAGAGCCCTTATGCAGTTCAACAACCCGACCACGTTCAAAAAGGGAGAGTTTTTTTGCCTTTGCCATCACAACGTGTGACTACCTGACAGAAAATGACAATGAATCCACATCTTTGCACAGATTTGGCCTTTAAAGGCATGTGGTCCTAAAATTTTGATCAGCTGAAAAACAGCCTGTTTCAGTTTAATCATTATTTTCAATTAATTGAATGCTCAAAAAATGTTTTCTCTCACTCCCATTTTTTCTTGTCGCATGTTGAAGCTCTACTTGGAACCCCAAGATACAACAATGTAAAATATGATTTTTTGCCATTTTTCAAGTGGTCTTAAACTTTTGATCAGGACTGTATAAGTCACTCTCACTCCCCCCCCCTTCCCCCATCCAAGTTGCAGGGAAATGACATCATCGTGTACGTGTGACGGAATGCATGCACCCAGACTGCAGCAGATAACTGACTGGCCCCCTGAGGCTCAGAATCTGTACAGCCAAAGACACCATGGCACCACACACACACCATGTCATAAACAGTCCCTAAACAGAAGGTGGGGGAGCCCTGCTGGGGATGTTTCAAAAGGATCTATTGATCTTCTGAAGTGACCAGAAGCAGGACAACCTAGCCATCTGGTGCCATCACCCCCAGGTATACAGGAGGAGGCGGGGGGGCGCCGTGACTGGGGGACATAACTGGCCACATGTATAAGTACATATAAGACAATTGGGGCAAATCTATATATATTATATATACCCAACTCTAATGTAAGTATATATGGACATGTGTATAAATACAGGGGCATACAGACATATCCACGTATACACACATAACACTATGACCTTTTCCCCTCTGGCCATACTTGGAACCGGAGTTGTGAGATTTGGTATTTATGTCTTTCAAAATGTGGCGGTAGAGGTAAAAGGAGTTGCTTAGTCCGTATTGTGGATTTGGAACCTTCCCATGCTTGCATTGTGCTCAGTGCTCCAACATTTTGAAAGGCGATTCGATCACACATCCACGAACAGGCAAACAGTTTCATATCAAGGATTTTTTCACATGTGACTCATCTTTTGTCGTTTACCTGATCAAATGTCCATGCGGCCTAGTTTACGTCGGGGAAACTACCCAACACATCCGTGACCGCATTTGTAAACACAAATCCACAATACGGACTAAGCAACTCCTTTTACCTCTACCGGCACATTTTGAAAGACATAAACACCAAATCTCACAACTCCGGTTCCAAGTCATTGAACAGGTACACCAACCAAGACGCGGGGGTAACAGGATCGTGCTTTTACAGCAACGGGAATCATATTGGATTCATAAACTGGACACACTGGAACCGAAAGGTCTAAACAGGGAATGTGACTTTCACATATTATCATGATTATAATTTATTCCTTGTTTCTCTGTTCTAGGCTCGTTGATGGGGACTAGGCGAACATGGGTGAGAATTAACCCCCCCACCCTCCCTTTCCCTCACCTTTCCCTCCCCTTCCCGCCCCCTTCCCTTGAGCTTCAAGAGGTAGTCCCCTGAAATGGTCTTCCAACAGTCTTGAAGGAGTTCCCAGAGATGCTTAGCACTTGTTGGCCCTTTTGCCTTCACTCTGCGGTCCAGCTCACCCCAAACCATCTCGATTGGGTTCAGGTCCGGTGACTGTGGAGGCCAGGTCATCTGGCACAGCACCCCATCACTCTCCTTCATGGTCAAATAGCCCTTACTTTCAAAGTTTTCCCAATTTTTCGGCTGACTGACTGACCTTCATTTCTTAAAGTAATGATGGCCACTCGTTTTTCTTTACTTAGCTACTTTTTTCTTGTCATAATACAAATTCTAACAGTCTATTCAGTAGGACTATCAGCTGTGTATCCACCTGACTTCTCCTCAACGCCACTGATGGTCCCAACCCCATTTATAAGGTAAGAAATCCCACTTATTAAACCTGACAGGGCACACCTGTGAAGTGAAGACCATTTCAGGGGACTACCTCTTGAAGCTCATCAAGAGAATGCCAAGAGTGTGCAAAGCAGTAATCAAAGCAAAAGGTGGCTACTTTGAAGAACCTAGAATATGACATATTTTCAGTTGTTTCACACTTGTTTGTTATGTATATAATTCCACATGTGTTAATTCATAGTTTTGATGCCTTCATAGTCATGTAAATAAAGAAAACTCTTTGAATGAGAAGGTGTGTCCAAACTTTTGGTCTGTACTGTACATTATATATCTCTTTAGACCCTGCTGAAGAAGGTTGCAATGACCGAAACATCCGGGAATATTTGTCTGATATGGTTTAAATACTTATAAATGAATTGCTCTGGATGTACACAAATGATATTCTGCAAACTAAGAATTAAATGTTGAGAAAAAAGTAGTAGGAATAGCTCACTCTTATGTGACAGGGAACAGGTGCTCTAGTCCAAATAGCTGTATCACCCGTACAGAGAAAAATATTGGAATTACTTGTAAATTACGGACTGGCACTCTGTATGCGTGGTTACAAATGAATACACAATAAATGATAAATATGGTGATCACACTCAAATTAATAAATGAACCAATCTTAATAACACTATAAAACTGTTATAAAATTCCATAAAAACATCAATCACATGCATGCTCACACATTAAATATTACATGGGAAAAATACACAATATATCGTATATGCAAGTGGTTCCTAAAATAGATGAGAATTGCTTCCCAATGGGACTAATTAAATCTTTATATTGATTCAAAAGTCCGCGTAAAATGCACTATTCATTCATGTAATTGTAACTTGCGGCTTGTAGGCCAAGATATCCTTAAAAGGGATGAAAAACAATCCTGGATACAATTGCGGTTTAAATGTCCAGTAAATCAAGTACTTAGTTTCTGTCCATGATAATAAATCAAGTACTAGTTTGCACTGTAATGACCCCCTATACAGGTCTTACCTGCTTCTAGGTAGATTGGAATATTCGTGTCCCGATATAAGAGTTGCTGCTGTGTTTGTTTCTCCACGCTGTTCAGGCAGACGCCGGCATATCACATGGTCTGTATCAGGAAACAGGTTTGTATCTCGCAGCAGGGTATCGCGGGAACTGGATGCCGAAAATAGGATCCGAAGATTTTATTATTTTTTTCTCTTATTTGGAGCGCTCCAATTAATTTCAGTAGATCATCCGTATGAAGGCCTCTTGTTGGTCCAGTGGCACAAATCTCTTTGAGTACCATGGATTAACTTTATATTGTCTAAACCACTCTCACAGGCACCCACACCGGATCCTAGGTATGCAGAGTACATATTTATCTAATAATGCTCCAAAGCAATGACATCACTGCCTACTTCAATCTGCTACCTAAACTGTGTGATCTCATCACTCCCGACCACTCAGTGACATCAGCAGCTGCATACTAATCTCTCACTTTGACGTCACTGCTCCAACATCAGTGCCTACACAGTGATCAACTGTGATTTTATCGCTCCTCCCACTCAGTGACATCACCAACTGCACTCTAACCTGCCACTATGTGACCTCACTGACATCACAGCCTACCCTTATCAAATCTGCAGCATAAGCTGTGTGATCTCATCAGACCTCCTACTCAGTGACATCACCAGCTGCTTACTAACCTGCCATTATGTGACATCACTGCCTACTTCAATCTGCTACCTAAACTGTGTGATCTCATCACTCCTGACCACTCAGTGACATCAGCAGCTGCATACTAATCTCTCACTTTGATGTCACTGCTCCAACATCAGTGCCTACACAGTGATCAACTGTGATTTTATCGCTCCTCCCACTCAGTGACATCATCAATTGCACTCTAACCTGCCACTATGTAACCTCACTGACATCACAGCCTACCCTTATCAAATCTGCAACATAAACTGTGTGATCTTATCACGCTCAGTGACGTCACCAACTGCTTACTAACCTGCCACTATGTGACATCACTGCTCCAAAGCAATGATATCACCACCTACTTCAATCTGCTACATAAACTGTGTGATCTTATCACGCTCAGTGACGTCACCAACTGCTTACTAACCTGCCACTATGTAACATCACTGCTCCAAAGCAATGACATCACCACCTACTTCAATCTGCTACATAAACTGTGTGATCTCATCACTCCCTCCCACTCAGTGACATCAGCAGCTGCATTCCAACCTGTCACTATGTAACCTCAAGTCTTGGTGACATCATTACCAATGGACTTTCCTGCTAGGTGACATCATCACCTACATGGACTTTTATTGTACTTAGTGACATCAACCGCTGCACTTTAACCTGACATTGTGACCTTTTTGCTCTCATGCAGTGACATCCGTGCCTACCCCAATCCACTACTACACAGATTGTGTGATCTCTTCACTCCTCCCACTCAGTGACCTCACCAACTGCATTCCAACTTGCCTCATTGTGACCTCAATTCTTAGTGACATCGTTACCAATGGACTCGTTATTCCTACTCAGTGACATCATCACCTACATTGACTTTTATCATACTTGGTGACATCACTCGCTGCACTCTAACCAGCTACTGAAACTCTATTATGTGCTCACATTTCCTACTTAGTGACATGTCAGGGGTATGAGTACCAAGGTCAGTCAGTACTTGGTGACCCCACCACCAGCTCTCCAATGTGCTGCATAGACTGTGTGAACAATGTACAGTGACATCACCACATGGACTAGGCTAATGTGATGACATCATCAGCAGATAATAACAGTCGTGTGCACTCTTTATGACCTTGAGGACTGTCATTAGGCTGAATGCTGTTGTGTGGTCAGTCCGGCTGGGTCACTTGGGGCCACTTAGTCATGGAGCGTCTTCAGCCCAATGTCTCGCACATTACTCCATGGTGACGACATTAGGCACAATATCGATAAGCTGTCTTCTCCCTCCTCAGGGTCTGGCTGACGATGACCATTGTATAAACTGGTATGAGTAGGATATATTTCCACTGGACCGGGGGTCGAGTGGAGGGGTGGACCGTAGGCCCAAAAGACGCAACCAGAGAATTTTTAGAAACCAATGTTTTTTTTTATTGTTAAAGTGACAACGCGTTTCGGGGTTCTGCGGACCCCTTTTTCAAGTCGGTGGGTGGATACCGCTGGTGGAGAGAGCGCTGCTTCTAGCTCCTGGCACCTGTGGTGTCTGGAGGTTTCAGCCACAGCTTCCTATTGCTAGTGCCGTACAGTGCCCATGTAGCGTCACACAGTACCCATATGTGGCAAACCTAGCCACTTACAGAATGTCTTTCTTGTCTGTACCTCTTCACCTCCCCCCTTTTCCTGTCCCATTGTTTCCCCAGCAGGGTGTTGTCTCAGCCCTTGCTATTGTCTGACCCCACTTTTCCTTGTACCATAGTAATCTATGTATTGTATGTAAATGAGGCTGTTGGCAGTTTGAAACCAGGTGCGCATGCCTAGTAAAGTCAGTTGACTCCCAAACTGTGTGTCGTCCAGTCACTGGGGAAATTGTCTCTTGGTTATTGACCGGCTTCTTCAGCTACAAGGGGATTTAAGTGAAGATATTGAGGGTATACCGTGAAGCTCTGCAACAATTGGTGGCAGCGGCGGGATACAAGCCTTGCAGCACAGCAAAGCAGCAGTTTGTTAAAACAGCCATTCGGATATACCGGAGTTCGAGAATATGTGCAGTCATTCGAACGAACGGTGAATGGAGACGAATTATGCAACATTGAAACGAACTACGTTAAAGGAATTATTGGAAGCAAGGGGAAGAATAGCCAGCAACAAAACCAAAGCTACTCTGGTGGCCGAACTCATGGAGGGGGACAGAGCGACCACTGCGGCAGCTCCACAGGAGACAGAGCCAACAGAATTTACAAGAGAGCTCAATAGCAGGTTAGCTTTTTACCCAAACACCCCCTCCATGGAGACACTGGAAAGACTGATAGCAGATGTACACGAGTACATTGTAGCGAAGCAAAATGCTATTCAGTGAGTCAGGGAAGGAGCCCCAGTGCCCACCAGCACTACCCAGGAAAAAGCTAAGATTCCCTACCAAGCTTTTATAAATTACACAGAAGGAGAAAGTGATATTGACGAATACCTACAGGATTTCGAAAGGTTGTGCCAGCTACACGACATCAGCCCAGCCAACCAAGTAACCCTGCTGGCAGGTAGATTGTCAGGCCGCGCCGCAGAGGCATACCAGACCGTCCCAGACGAAGACATCAGGAATTATCCCAAAGTCAAACAAGCCATCCTAGCACGGTATGCCATTACCTCGGAGGCATACCGACTCAAATTCCGGGACATCAAGAAACAAACAAAAGACTCACACACTGAATGGGCACACCGACTACAACGAGCCGCCAAGGGGTGGATGGAAGCGGCACGGGTCACCACTATGGAAGAGATGTTCCAGTTAATAGTAATGGAGCAGTTTTTTAATGGACTAACCACAGAACTTCAAAATTGGGTACGAGATCGCAAACCCTGTACCCTACCAGAGGCAGCCAAGCTAGCTGACGAGTTCCAAGACACCAGGCGAGATCAACGCAGACCACACTGGACCACGTTTGGATCTACCACCCCTCTGCCAGCAGTGACTACCTTGGCTCACCCACGACCAGCCGCGAGCCACAACCCGTACCCTGCTAGGTACAATACCCGACCACCGATCCGCTGCCACACCTGCAACCAACAGGGGCACATCCAGAGAGACTGCCCACGTAACCGACCTCGCCAGAACTGGAACCACCAGGGTCCTCCTCCCCCCAATCGGGCTGCAGTACACTGCTGCCAAAGAGAATCTGTGCTCCCAACATCCACAGTCACCTCAAAAGAAGAGCCTCTGGGGATCCTAACGAGGTAAACCCCATACAAGCCGCCTCAGACAACCGCCAAGGGCACCGCCAGGTGGTACACATGGAGGGGAAGAGTATACAAGGATTACGTGACTCTGGGGCCACGTTAACCCTGGTCCAAAATCATTTGGTGCCTAAGCACACCCTCACCGGAGACTGTGTAGCTGTACGGGTGGCAGGGGGAGCAATTTACAAAGTTCCCACTGCCAAGGTGCATTTGAATTGGGGGGCAGGGCATGGAAACGTGGAGGTGGGAATTATGCAGGATTTGCCCGCTGATGTTATTTTGGGCAACGACTTGGGGGAGCTCACCTCTGCTTTTGTCCCTCAACCAACTATCCAAGAGGCCTACCCGGTTGTTACCCGGCAGCAAACACGCACCACGGCTCCATCCGATCACACTGAGGCTCAGGTAAACAATATGCCACACACCCCTCCTATTCTCCCCTGGGATGCCCCCCTGGAATTTGGCAGTGAGGTGGCCCTAGATCCGTCCCTGCAGGTATATAAAGATAGGATAAACAAGGACCAAGGAGGGTTGGAGGGAGAGAGATATGCTTGGGACAAAGGTCTCATATACCGCTATGCAGAGAAGGTAGTAGCAGGGTCCATACCCGTGCCCACTAAGCAGTTAGTGGTACCCCGAAAGTATAGACAAGAGTTGCTGCGCATCGCGCACGATATACCATTATCAGGACATTTAGGAATCAGCCGAACGAAACATCGGCTGACGCAGAACTTCTTCTGGCCAGGTATCTCAAAGGATATTAGACAATACTGTCAAACATGCGATACCTGCCAGAGGGTAGGGAAGAGAGGGGATTGCTATAAAGCCAAACTCAGATCCCTGCCCATAATTGAAGAACCCTTCAGTCGAGTAGCTGTAGACATAATAAGACCCCTAGCGAAACCCAGTCCCTCCGGCAAGAAATACATCTTGACCGTAGTGGACTACGCCACTAGATACCCAGAGGCAGTGGCGCTGACCAATGTACATGCAGAGACTATAGCCGATGCCCTTATGCGAATATTCTCCCGTATGGGATTTCCCCAGGAGATTATTTCGGATAGGGGCACCCAGTTCACTGCAGAGGTCACCCACCAACTCTGGAAAGTGTGTGGGGTGAAACCGATCTTAAACTCCGCCTACCACCCCCAGTCCAACGGGCTCTGTGAACGGTTTAACGGAACACTTAAACAGATGATCCGCACGTTCATAGACACTCAAAAAGACTGGGAACGGTTTTTGCCCCACTTGCTCTTTGCCTATAGGGAAGTACCCCAAGAATCCACGGGATTCTCCCCTTTTGAATTATTGTTCGGGAGGAGAGTGAGGGGTCCCTTAGACCTTATCAGAGAACACTGGGAGGGAGGGGTAACTACGAATGGTACCCCTATTGTCCCATACGTGCTGGAGTTTAGGGAACGCTTGGAGGCTCTGACCCAGACGGCACTTGCTAACCTCCAAGCGGCCCAACAACGACAGCGCAGATGGTACGATAAGGGGGCCAGGGACCGCATCTTTCAGGTCGGGCAGAAGGTGTTAATCCTACGGCCAGTCCCTAATGACAAGCTGCAGGCCTCCTGGCAGGGCCCATACAAGGTGGTGGAGCAAATCTGCGATACCACCTATCTGATCGGCCCGTGCGCTGGAGCAGGGGGCAGACGCATGCTCCATGTGAACATGCTGAAGCCCTACTACGAGCGCATAGAAGAGGTGACCGCTATTTGTGCCTCTGCCGCAGAGGACTTTGACAATTTACCTCTCCCAGACCTCCTAGAGAAAGAGGGCCAGAAAGAGGACCTGGAAGAGGTTCAGTTAGGTGAACGGCTGAGTCCCCAGGAAAGGGCGCAGGCTCATAGTCTAATAAGGGAAAAGGGAACCACTTTTTCTAATCTCCCCGGGTACACCCCGTTAGCCACCCACAGAGTAGAAACACCAGGGCAGACCCCTATCCGCCAACCTCCTTACCGCATACCTGAATCCGTAAAGGATAATATGCGCAAGGAAATTGAAGAAATGCTACAACTAGGAGTCATAGAGCCCTCTGAAAGCCCTTGGGCTTTCCCAGTAGTTCTGGTGCCGAAGCGGGATGGGACTACCCGCTTCTGCGTAGACTACCGGAGGCTTAATGATAAGACCGTATCCGATGCCTACCCTATGCCCCGGATAGACGAGCTCCTGGACAAAATGGCCAGGGGCCAATACCTCACCACAATAGATCTTTGTAAGGGGTATTGGCAGATTCCCCTAGCCGAAGACGCCATCCCTAAGTCGGCGTTTGTCACCCCGTTTGGCCTGTACCAGTTTAAGGTCATGCCATTCGGGATGAAAAATGCTCCGGCTACTTTTCTGAGGATGGTGGATCGGCTATTGGATGGGTTCCAGGAGAACGCTTGCGCCTATCTAGATGATATAGTGATCTTCAGCCACTCCTGGACTGAACACCTGACCCACATAGGAGCCGTACTAGACCGTATTAGGGAGGCAGGATTAACTCTGAAGCCCAGTAAGTGCCATATAGGGATGGCAGAAGTCCAATACCTAGGACACCGGGTAGGGAGCGGCCAACAAAAACCCGAACCGGCTAAGGTAGAGGCTGTAGCCAAATGGCCAACCCCTCGTACCAAAACTCAAGTACTGGCATTCCTAGGTATCGCAGGATACTACCGTAAATTTGTACCCAACTACAGTACCCTGGCCAAACCCCTCACCGATTTGACCCGCAAGAATCTCCCTAAAATAGTAGTCTGGACCCCAGAGTGTGAGCAGGCATTCCAGCAACTAAAAACGGCTCTTGTGCATTCACCTGTACTTGCCGCCCCTGATCCAACTAAACGCTTTCTCGTCCACACAGACGCTTCTATGTTTGGATTGGGGGCAGTACTGAGCCAAGTCGGAGAAGATGGCGGCGAGCATCCAGTGGCTTACTTAAGCAGAAAACTTTTACCCCGGGAAGTAAGCTACGCCGCCATAGAAAAAGAATGTCTGGCCGTGGTGTGGGCCCTTAAAAAGCTGCAGCCCTATTTGTACGGACAACCCTTTTCCTTACTCACAGATCACAACCCGTTGGTGTGGCTGAACAGGGTGTCCGGAGACAATGCCCGGCTGCTGCGCTGGAATTTGGCGCTGCAGCCTTTTGACTTTACCATCCACTACCGCCCTGGGAAGCAAAATGGCAACGCCGACGGGTTACCCAGACAAACTGAACTTGAAAAGTGATCTGTGAGCGCTCCTCCGGACATCCCCAAGCCGATCCGTTGGGATCAGACTGTGTATGCCGGCTTGGTTCTGGGGGAGCATTGTGGCAAACCTAGCCACTTACAGAATGTCTTTCTTGTCTGTACCTCTTCACCTCCCCCCTTTTCCTGTCCCATTGTTTCCCTAGCAGGGTGTTGTCTCAGGGACACTGGGAGACCTGTGTAAAATAGCTGCAGTGTCCTCCCTCAACCTCCCATCAGCCCTTGCTATTGTCTGACCCCACTTTTCCTTGTACCATAGTAATCTATGTATTGTATGTAAATGAGGCTGTTGGCGGTTTGAAACCAGGTGCGCCATGCCTAGTAAAGTCAGTGACTCCCAAACTGTGTGTCGTCCAGTCACTGGGGAAATTGTCTCTTGGATATTGACCGGCTTCTTCAGCTACAAGGGGATTTAAGTGAAGATATTGAGGGTATACCGTGAAGCTCCGCAACACCATATAATACTGTACTTTGCCCACAGTGGCTATAATGTTCAGAGAGTGTGATACTGTATCACCCGCAGGAGGGTCCGAGACCCTGTGTGACCAGAGCAGCAGTACGCATGTGTGACAACCGCTCTATTCATTGTCTATAAGACCACAGAGTAATGTACCATCTCCGTCAGTCACCTAGAAGAGAACAGAGCCGTGATCCCTGGGTTCATTCTCTTCTAGCGCAGTATACACCTAGGGGTACATGATAAATGCTGTTTGTGGCTCAACCCCTTTAAAAGGGCGTCTGTCAGCAGATTTGTACCTATGACACTGGCTGAGCCGTTACATGTGCGCTTGGCAGCTAAAGGCATCTGTGTTGGTCCTATATTCATATATGCCTGCGTTGCTGCAAAAAATGATGTTTTATATATGCAAATGACCCTCTAGGAGCAACGGGGGCGTTGGCGTTACTCCTGGAGGCTCTGCTCTCTCTGCACGTTGATTGACAGGGCCAGGCATGATGATGTTTTCACTGCCTGACCCTGTCAATTAAAGTGCAGAGGGCGCAGCAGTTACAGAGAGAGCAGAGCCTCTAGGAATAACGGCAACGCCCCCATTGCTCCTAGAGGCTCATTTGCATATATTAAAACATCACTTTTCTCAGCAATGAGGGCACGCATAAACATGGGACCAACACAGAAGCCTTCAGCTGCCAAGCGCACTTGTAACAGGTCAGCCAGTGTCATTGGTACAAAGCTGCTGACAGATGCCCTTTAAGTACTATATGGCACTACATCGGCACAGAGTGCAGCACTTTACTAACATAGTCATAACCAACTCTCAGTGCTATATCCCAGAGCCAACTGTGCACAATATACTTCGTTGTGGCCGCAGAGTCCAGAAAGTCCCATTCTGTGCCCAGATCATAGTAGAAAATACCCAATTATTAGTGCATACATTTCGTGCCTGTATAGCAGTACCTACGGTCCCCAGTGCTTCTGATCGTGGTCCCTTGTCACCGTACCAGCTGCCATGTCTTCTTCTGCAGACCTTACTGGTTTTACTGGAGGTCCCCGTTCTAGAGAGTCCATGAAACGGGCAAATGGGACAGGGCCTGACTTCCAGAACTGTGCCCCTGGTTCTGGGACAGCTGGGAGTCAGGCTTTACAATGTGGGTGATCAGGGCCACATAGGAGATAAGAACGTGTCCAAGCAAGGAGCTATAGTTTATGGGTGATATAGCGGATGATGGGAGTTATCTCTCCCACTTCTCTCATTATAAATCGATAAAGAATGACTCTCCTGTATACGATGATATAAAAATGACCATCACATTACACCGTCCTCCTATAGGCCTCGTGGTCCATGTAGGATCCTTGGAATATCTCATCCTATCCTCGATCCCGGTGTATATTTCAGGGTAGACAAAATAATGTCACATCCCAGAGTCGCAGTTTAAATTCATTGCCATGTATACTGGCGCTTATACAGAATAACTCCCCAAAAATTAGACTCCCAGTAATATCCCCTATGTAAGAAGAGATGACGGTGCAGAGGCCTGGAAATCCCATTATCAGTGCCTGAGGCTGGAGCACACTGGGGTCGGTTTGGCTGGGGTGCGAGGCGGGGCTGGGCACGTGCCAGGGCTGGACGAGGCTCCGCCCTGTCCACCGGGCCCTTGACCGGCCTCTCCGCTTCCGTCCCGCGCCCGCCGCCGTCAAACCCCCCACGCCAGGTCCCGCCGCGAGGTGGGGGTCCGGTGCGGGCAGGGGCGGCACGGCGACCAGCACAGGTTCCGAGTGGGGGGGACGGCCCAGGCCAGGGGTTCCGGCCAGCGGGGTCGGCGGCAGCGACTCTGGACACGCACCGGGCCCTTCCCGTGGACTACCCCAGCTGTGGCAGGCGCCTCTCCCCCGCCCCTCCTTGGTTCGCCAGCGCGGGCGGGCAAGGGCGCCGCACTCTCTCCCCAGTCGCTCTTGGAGTTCCCAGCGTAGAGCATCGCAGCGGCATAGGCGGCAGCAGCAACAGCATCCTGTGGGTAAGTATGAAAAACAACCCTAGAATACAAGCAACTTGTTCAACCTTTACTAATCCTCCCCCTAGGCAAACGAGCATGATGTTAGTTTTACAAATTTACCTCCCACAACCCCCTAAGGGACTCCAAGATGGCGCACGGCCCGGGATGTGTAAAAGCTCAAGTTCTCGCTAATCTCGTGAGAACTTGAGCTCCTTCTCCCTGGCTAAGAGCAGGGCGCGCTGACTGGATGCGCTCGCAGCCAGGGAGAAGATAACCGCGCACAGGACAAATTCAAGTCCCGGCCTAGTCGAACCGAATCGCCTCATTAGCATATGATGCGCCAAAACAAACGGGGATCACAGCGGACGAAAGGGGGGGCCGCACTATAAGGTAATATAACTATTTCAATACATGTATCCTGGTGAAAGGTCTTCTTTAACCCCCTCAGCCCCCCTAGCTTAAACCCCCTTAATGACCAGACCACTTTTTACACTTCTGCACTACACTACTTTCACGGTTTATTGCTCGGTCATACAATTTACCACCCAAATTAATTTTACCTCCTTTTCTTCTCACTAATAGAGCTTTCATTTAGTGGTATTTCATTGCTGCTGACATTTTTACTTTTTTTGATATTAATCAAAAATGACCAAAATTTTTGTAAAAAAATTACATTTTTCACTTTCTGTTGTAAAATTTTTCAAATAAAACTACATTTCTATATTAATTTTTATCAAAATTTATTTTTCTACATGTCTTTGATTAAAAAAAAATGCAATAAGTGTATATTTATTGGTTTGGGTAAAAGTTATAGCGTTTACAAACTATGGTGCAAAAAAATTAATTTACGCACTTTGACTTTCTGAGCACCTGTCATGTTTCCTGAGGTTCTACAATGCCCAGACAGTAGAAACACCCCACAAATGACCCCATTTCGGAAAGTAGACACCCTAAGGTATTCACTGATGGACATAGTGAGTTCATAGAACTTTTTATTTTTTGTCACAAGTTAGCGGAAAATGATGATTTTATATATTTTTTTTCTTACAAAGTCTCATATTCCACTAACTTGTGACAAAAAATTAAAACTTCCATGAACTCATTATGCCCATCACGAAATACCTTGGGGTGTCTTCTTTCCAAAATGGGGTCACTTTTGGGGTAGTTATACTGCCCTGGCATTTTAGGGGACCTAATGCGTGAGAAGTAATTTGAAATCCAAATGTGTAAAAAATGCCCTGTAAAATCCTAAAGGTGCTCTTTAGATTTGGGCCCCTTTGCCCACCTAGGCTGCAAAAAGTGTCACACATGTGGTATCGCCGTACTCATCAGAAGTCGGGCAATGTGTTTTGGGGTGTCTTTTTACATGTACCCATGCTGGGTGAGAGAAATATCTCTCTAAAAGACAACTTTTCCCATTTTTTTTATACAAAGTTGTCATTATAGAGAGATATTTCTCTCACCCAGCATGGGTATATGTAAAAAGACACCCCAAAACATATTGCCCTACTTCTCCTGAGTACGGAGATACCAGATGTGTGACACTTTTTTGCAGCCTAGGTGCGCAAAGGGGCCCAAATTCCTTTTAGGGGTGCATTTTTAGACATTTGGATTCCAGACTTCTTCTCACGCTTTAGGGCCCCTAAAATGCCAGGGCAGTATAAATACCCCACATGTGACCCCATTTTGGAAAGAAGACACCCCAAGGTATTCCGTGAGGGGCATGGTGAGTTCATAGAAGTTTTTTCTTTTTTGGCACAAGTTAGCGGAAATAGATTTTTTTTTGTTTTTTCTCACAAAGTCTCCCTTTCCACTAACTTGTGACAAAAAGTTCAATCTTTCATGGACTCAATATGCCCCTCAGCGAATACCTGGGGGTGTCTTCTTTCCGAAATGGGGTCACATGTGGGGTATTTATACTGCCCTGGCATTTTAGGGGCCCTAAAGTGTGAGAAGAAGTCTGGAATATAAATGTCTAAAAAATTTACGCATTTGGATTCTGTGAGGGGTATGGGGAGTTCATGTGAGATTTTATTTTTTGTCACAAGTTAGTGGAATATGAGACTTTGTAAAAAAAAAATAATAATAATTTTTCGCTAACTTGTGCCAAAACAATGTCTGAATGGAGCCTTACAGGGGGGTGATCAATGACAGGGAGGTGATCATGGAGTCTATATGGGGTGATCACCACCCTGTCATTGATCACCCCCCTGTAAGGCTCCATTCAGACGTCCGTATGTGTTTTGCGGATCCGCGGTGTCCGTGTTTTGCGGATCCGCAAAACACATACAGACGTCTAAATGGAGCCTTACAGGGGGTGATCAATGACAGGGGGGTGATCACACCATATAGACTCCCTGATCCCCCCTCTGTCATTGATCACCCCCCTATAAGGCTCCATTCAGACGTCCGTATGTGTTTTGCGGATCCGATCCATGGATCCGTGGATCCGCAAAACACATACGGACCTCTGAATGGAGCCTTACAGGGGGGTGATCAATGACAGGGGGGTTATCAGGGAGTCTATATGGGGTGATCACCCCCCTGTCATTGATCACCCCCCTGTAAGGCTCTATTCAGACGTCCGTATGTGTTTTGCGGATCCGATCCATGGATCCGTGGATCCGTAAAACACATACGGACGTCTGAATGGAGCTTTACAGGGGGGTGATCAATGACAGGGGGGTGATCAATGACAGGGGGGTGATCAGGGAGTCTATATGGGGTGATCACACCCCTGTCATTGATCACCCCCCTGTAAGGCTCTATTCAGACGTCCGTATGTGTTTTGCGGATCCGATCCATGGATCAGTGGATCCGTAAAAATCATACGGACATCTGAATGGAGCCTTACAGGGGGGTGATCAATGACAGGGGGGTGATCAGGGAGTCTAATATGGGGTGATCAGGGGTTAATAAGGGGTTAATAAGTGACGGGGGGGGTGTAGTGTAGTGGTGTTTGGTGCTACTTTACAGAGCTGCCTGTGTCCTCTGGTGGTCGATCCAAGCAAAAGGGACCACCAGAGGACCAGGTAGCAGGTATATTAGACGCTGTTATCAAAACAGCATCTAATATACCTTTTAGGGGTTAAAAAAATCGCATCTACAGCCTGCCAGCGAACGATCGCCGCTGGCAGGCTGTAGATCCACTTGCTTACCTGCAGTTCCTGTGAAATCTCTCGAGATGACGCGTAGATGCGTGATTATGCCTGAGTCAGCCGCCTCCGGAACGCGATCCTGCGTTAGGCGGTCCGGAGGCGGTTATAGCAAACTCAGCAAGGGACAAAAAAGAACACCAATCCTCCTTATTCTCCGCACACAAAACAGCGCAGATATGTCTCCAGATTCTGATTGACGCGTTCGGTCTGACCATTCGACTGCGGGTGAAAAGCAGAAGAGAACGACAACCGAACCCCCAAGCGAGAACAGAAGGCCTTCCAAAATCTGGAAACAAATTGCGTGCCCCTATCAGAAACGATGTCTGAAGGAATGCCATGCAATTTAACAATGTGATCCACAAACGCTTGCGCCAGCGTCTTAGCATTGAGTAATCCAGGAAAGGGAATGAAATGCGCCATTTTGCTAAAACAGTCCACTACTACCAGAATCACAGTCTTCCCCAAGGAACGAGGCAGGTCCGTAATGAAGTCCATGGACAGATGCGTCCAAGGACGGGAAGGAATGGGTAACGGGAGGAGAGAACCCGATGGCCGTGAATGCACAGGTCTTGCAGACTGCCACAAAACCCTGAACTGTCTTACGAAGAGCCGGCCACCAGAATCTCCGAGCAATGAGATCCACTGTGGCTCTGCTCCCCGGGTGCCCAGCAAGGACAGTATTCTACGCACTGCTCAGCATTTTATAGAAAGCCCAGCATTCTACACACCGCTCAGCATTCTATAGAGAGCCCGGCATTCTGCACACTGCTCAGCATTCTATAGGGAGCCCGGCATTCTACACACTGCTCAGCACTCTATAGAGAGCCCGACATCCTACACACTGCTCAGCCTTCTATAGGGAGCCCGACATTCTACACACTGCTCAGCATTCTGTAGAGAGCCTGGCATTCTACACACTGCTCAGCATTCTACAGGGAGCCCGGAATTCTACACACTGCTCAGCATTCTACAGGGAGCCTGGAATTCTACACACCGCTCAGCATTCTATAGAGAGCCCGGCATTCTGCACACTGCTCAGCATTCTATAGGGAGCCCGGCATTCTACACACTGCTCAGCACTCTATAGAGAGCCCGACATCCTACACACTGCTCAGCCTTCTATAGGGAGCCCGACATTCTACACACTGCTCAGCATTCTGTAGAGAGCCTGGCATTCTACACACTGCTCAGCATTCTACAGGGAGCCCGGAATTCTACACACTGCTCAGCATTCTATAGAGAGCCCAGCATTCTACACACTGCTCAGCACTCTATAGGGAGCCCAGCATTCTACACACTGCTCAGCATTCTATAAAGAGCCTGGCATTCTGCACACTGCTCAGCATTCTATAGGGAACCCAGCATTCTACACACTGCTCAGCACTCTATATGGAGCCTGGAATTCTGCACACTGCTCAGCATTCTATAGGGAACCCGGCATTCTACACACTGCTCAGCACTCTATATGGAGCCTGGAATTCTGCACACTGCTCAGCACTCTATAGGGAGCCCAGCATTCTACACACTGCTCAGCATTCTATAGGGAACCCGGCATTCTACACACTGCTCAGCACTCTATATGGAGCCTGGAATTCTGCACACTGCTCAGCATTCTATAGAGAGCCCGGCATTCTACACACTGCTCAGCATTCTACAGGGAGCCCGGAATTCTACACACTGCTCAGCATTCTATAGAGAGCCCAGAATTCTACACACTGCTCAGCACTCTATATTGAGCCCAGCATTCTACACACTGCTCAGCACTCTATAGAGAGCCCGGCATTCTACACACTGCTCAGCACTCTATAGGGAGTCCAGCATTCTACACACTGCTCAGCACTCTATAGGGAGCCCGACATTCTACAAACTGCTCAGCACTCTATAGGGAGTCCGCCATTCTACACACTGCTCAGCATTCTATAGGGAGCTCGCCATTCTACATATTGCTCAGCATTCTTTAGGGAGCCTAGCATTCTACACACTGCTCAGCACTCTATAGGGAGCCCAGCATTCTACACACTGCTCAGCACTCTATAGGGAGCCCAGCATTCTACACACTGCTCGGCACTCTATAGAGAACCCGGCATTCTACACACTGCTCAGCACTCTATAGAGAACCCGGCATTCTACACACTGCTCAGCACTCTATAGGGAGCCCGGCATTCTACACACTGCTCAGCACTCTATAGGGAGTCCGCCATTCTACACACTGCTCAGCATTCTATAGGGAGCTCGCCATTCTACATATTGCTCAGCATTCTATAGGGAGCCTAGCATTCTACACACTGCTCAGCACTCTATAGGGAGCCCAGCATTCTACACACTGCTCAGCACTCTATAGAGAGCCCAGCATTCTACACACTGCTCGGCACTCTATAGAGAACCCGGCATTCTACACACTGCTCAGCACTCTATAGGGAGCCCGGCATTCTACACACTGCTCAGCACTCTATAGGGAGCCCGACAGTCTACAAACTGCTCAGCACTCTATAGGGGGTCCGCCATTCTACACACTGCTCCGTATTCTATAGGGAGCTCGCCATTCTACATATTGCTCAGCATTCTATAGGGAGCCCAGCATTCTACACACTGCTAAGTATTCTCTAGTAGAGTCTGACTCCTGGGACCCCCGCTGATCAACTGTTTGAGAAGGCACCTATGCTGGCAGTAGCCCAGCAGCCTTCTCTCAGCTTTTCCTAGGCCAGTGACATCACGTTCATTGATCACGTGGCCTAGGAGCATCTCAGCTCTATAGAAGTGAATGGGGCTGAGCTGCGATACCATGCACAGCCGCTATACAATGTACGGTGCTGTGCTTGGTGAGCAGAGAGAAGGCTTTGGTGCTCAAAAGAGCACCAGTGTCTTCTCAAACAACTGATTGGCAGGGGGTCCCGGTGTTGGACCACCACCGATGAGATACTGATTACTAATTCTGAGGATAGGTCATCAGTATGAAAATCTCAGAAAAGCCTTTTAAGTGTACTTTTGGTAGTTGTTTCTACCTTTTACACATATTTTATTGTGGCATTTTAAACAACTGAACTGTATGCACGTAGCGCATTTTTCAGACTATAAGGCGCACTTTCCCCCCCCCAAAGTGAGAGAAAAGTAGCAGTGCGTCTTATAGTCATAAAGCTAATGTAATGACCGACGACACGCACAGGGAGGAAAACAGGGAAAGCCCTGCCCAAGGGAGAGGGAAAGGTGGTGACCCCTAACTCACCTTGCGGCTGGCACCTGACTGCCCTGACGTCCCTAGACGGGTTCCTCACCCGTGCGGCGATCACGTGCCTAAACCCTGGCTTTCCCTAATATGAGCCCTGGATAGTGAACAGGCCGGTGGGATCGCTAGTCCACACCACTATCACTAAGAGGGAAACACCAGGGAGAGGACAGACAAAACATACAAACACATACACCCAGGTGGGCGACCACAATAAACCAAAAAGGTCCAACAGGGATCTGGAGGGTAGCGTACTGGACCAACTACCAGCGAACGCAGCAACACAGCTCCAGAAGGTCAGAATAGATGTCCAGGCAGGAAGCTCTATCTCTGGCAACCAGAGAAGTGTGAGAGAGAAATATAAGGAGGTCTGGGAGTGCTGGACAAGGAACAGCTGAGGAGAAGGAGCTACGGATCCCTGAGTGAGCCAAAAGGGTTTGCTAAGCAAACCCAGAAAGCTACCATAAGGAAAACAGCCCTATCTTAAATAGAGCGTGCAGCCAACCGCTGCGACTTCCTGACCCCGGGTATAACGGAGTCAGGCGTGGTCCTCGACTCCCTCGTGACAGTACCCCCCTCTCTACGAGGGGCCTCCGGACACTCAGGACCAGGTCTCCCAGGATGAGAGGCATGAAAAACCCGAACTAAGCTGTCGGCGTTTACCTCAGACGCAGGAACCCACATTCTTTCCTCGGGACCGTAACCTCTCCAACGCACCAGATATTGAAGAGAGCGGCGGACCCGACGAGAATTAGCAATTTTGGATATCTGAAATTCTAGGTTACCATCCACGACAACAGGAGGGGGTGGCAGCGGTGACGGTTCTAGAGGTGGAACATATTTTTTGAGTAACGACTTATGAAAAACATTATGAATTTTAAAAGTCTGAGGTAACTCCAGGCGAAAAGCCACGGGGTTGATGATGGCTACAATTTTGTAAGGGCCAATAAACCTAGGACCCAGTTTCCAAGAGGGAACCTTCAATTTAATATTCCTAGTAGACAACCACACATAGTCATTCACTCCTAGGTCCGGACCTGGCGACCGTCTCTTATCAGCCATGCATTTGTATTTACCTCCCATATTTTTCAAGTTAGCTTGCACCTTCTGCCATACCGATGAAAGAGATGACGAAAACCGTTCCTCTTCGGGAACCCCAGAAGACCCCCCCTCTTTGAAAGTACAGAATTGGGGATGAAAACCATATGCACCAAGAAATGGTGACTTGCCAGTGGATTCCTGATGACGATTATTTATGGCAAACTCAGCTAACGGTAAATATGATGACCACAACTCTTGGTTTTCAGACACAAAACATCTTAGATATGTCTCAAGGTTTTGGTTGGTACGCTCAGTCTGTCCATTCGACTGAGGATGGAAAGCAGAGGAAAAGGACAAGTGTACCCCCAAACGAGAACAAAAAGCTTTCCAAAATTTAGAAATAAACTGGGTACCCCGATCCGAAACAACATCGGAGGGGACCCCGTGAAGCTTCACGATTTCACTGACGAATACCTGAGCAAGAGTCTTAGCATTAGGTAGTGCGGGTAACGCAATGAAGTGTACCATTTTGCTAAACCTGTCCACTACTACCAAAATAACTGTTTTACCCGCAGACAAAGGTAAGTCAGTGATAAAATCCATTGACAGATGTGTCCACGGTCTATTGGGAATGACGAGTGGTAATAGAGACCCTGCAGGACGTGTATGTGAAACTTTTGCGCGCGCACAGGTAGAACAAGAAGACACAAAATCCAATACATCCTGACGCAACCTTGGCCACCAAAAACGACGAGACAATAGTTCCAAGGTTGCTTTACTACCCGGGTGCCCAGCAAGTGCCGAATTATGATGTTCCTTTAATAATTCGAAACGTAAGTTCAACGGTACAAACAATTTCTCTGAGGGGCAAGAGACCGGGGCGTCCCCCTGGGCCTCTAACACCTTCCCCTCCAAAACAGAGTGTACCGCAGAAACAACCACTCCTCTTTGAAGAATGGGTACCGGATCACTCACATTACCCCCTCCAGGGAAACAACGAGATAGTGCATCAGCCTTGGTGTTCTTTGCCCCAGGACGATAGGTAATCACAAAGTTAAACCTGGTAAAAAATAGCGACCACCTAGCCTGTCTAGGGGTGAGACGCTTAGCTGATTCGAGGTACAGAAGATTTTTGTGGTCCGTAATTACAGTGACGGGGTGGACTGCCCCCTCTAAGAAATGACGCCACTCCTCAAACGCAAGTTTAATAGCTAATAGTTCCCTATTGCCAATATCGTAGTTCTTTTCTGCTGCAGATAGTTTTTTAGAAAAGAAAGCACAAGGACGCCATTTGCCAGGAGACGGACCCTGAGACAGCACCGCCCCCACTCCCACCTCTGACGCATCGACTTCAACAATAAAAGGCTGAGAGACATCAGGTTGGACCAGTACAGGTGCTGAGGTAAACCTCTCTTTAGAGAGGAAAAAGCAACTTTAGCGGCGTCAGACCATTTAGAAAAATCAGTCCCCTTCCTAGTCATGTCAGTAAGCGGTTTTACAATAAGTGAATAATTTTTAATGAATTTCCTATAGAAATTTGCGAAGCCCAAAACCGTTGAAGTGCTTTGAGGTTCTCAGGAAGATCCCAATCTAAAATTGCCTGGACCTTCCTAGGATCCATACGGAAACCTGACGCAGATAAAAAATAACCCAGGAATTGTATCTCCTGAACGGCGAAGACACATTTTTCAATTTTAGCATATAATTCATTCGTCCGTAGGACCTGCAGTACTTGTCTGACATGCACCTCATGTGTTTTCAGATCAGACGAATAAATTAAGATATCATCTAGGTATATGACTACAAACCTGCCGATGAGATGACTAAAAATGTCATTAACGAAATGTTGAAAGACGGCAGGAGCATTGGTCAGACCGAAAGGCATAACTAGATTTTCATAATGCCCCTCAGGGGTGTTAAAAGCTGTCTTCCACTCATCCCCCTCCTTAATACGAATCATATTGTAGGCCCCCCTAAGATCAAGTTTGGAGAACCACTTAGCACCCGCAATCTGATTAAACAGGTCAGGAATGAGAGGAAGAGGGTATGGGTCTCGGATGGTTATCCGGTTTAATTCGCGAAAATCTAAGCAAGGACGCAGGCCCCCATCTTTCTTTTTAACGAAGAAAAACCCTGCAGCCACGGGTGAAGAAGAGGGTCTGATGTGTCCCTTAGCTAAGCTCTCGGAGATATAATCTTTCATGGCTTGTCTCTCTGGACCCGAAAGATTATATAACCTGGTCTTGGGTAATTTTGCGCCGGGAATAAGGTTAACCGGGCAATCATAAGGACGGTGAGGTGGTAACTTCTGACAACCCTTTTCAGAAAAAACATCCTCAAAGTCCGAAATAAATGTAGGTAGGGTAGTTATGGAGGCGACTAAGCAATTGCTATTTAAGCAATTTTCTCTGCAATGCTCACTCCACTCCAATATCTCCCTGGCCTGCCAATCCACCACTGGATTGTGCGCTACCAACCAGGGAAGACCCAGCACTACCGGAGTGGGAAGCCCCTCCAGAACATAACCTGAAAGCTGTCGTACATTTTCATAAATGTACAATCTTATCTAAAGATATTATAGTCTAAATAGCAATGCCCATTGCCTTTAAGTGTAATCACAGATTGAACCAGAGTCTGATATTTCTCTATAGGATTGAAACAGGCCGAGATGAGGTTATGCTGAGTTCAGTTTGGGAACATGTTTGTAGAGACATAGGGTATATTGTCTTTAAAATTATTGTGAGCAGATGTAGTGTATCTGTTAATACTATAATGGGTCCTACAGACATGTATCTGTGAGAAACAACCATTTGAATAGCAATGTATTATTTTACTTCGTTACAAAATCATTAGGGAAGTCTACTTTGTAGGAAGCATTGGGTGTATGAATGTCCCATTCATGTCTTCATAATTATATTCTATGTATTCCTGTGTGGTGTATTTAAATTTGCAACATATCTTAACCAATGACTTATATAATATGTCATCTATGTATAACAGTGTATCGATGTGTGTGTATATATATATATATATATATATATATATAGATATATAATTTAGAATATATATTTTGTGCCGTGTATATCCCACTGACCATATAGACTTTTAAGGTTTAGAAAAGTATTGGAGTTATCTTCCTACTAATTGGTTTTCATGAGGAGAGCTGAATATTATTAGCCAGCCATGTGGCCAAGTTAATGAATCCGGATGTTAAGTAAAAGGAACCATTGTCCATTGTCCCTAAGAAGACAGTAGGAGATGGTGACTCCAACATGTCTAGATTAGGGGTAATTAAAATGTCGGGAAGAAACCCTTAATACTGATTGTAACGGACCGTTTCAGCAGACAAGGGGTTAAAATCCGTTTAGGCGATAAGCCCCTTTCTGAGAGACAGGCACAGCTACTGCAGGACACCAACCTCCCGAACTGGATACAAAGTAGCACTCCAAACTGGAACCTCACGAATAGCTGCTAGCAGACGAACAGGAAAAGCATACAATCCTGGCAATCGGTCTTCTAACAGCATACAGTGAATCCCCCCAATAACGAGACAAGGCTCCGTTTTGAGGGTCAAGCAGTGGTCTGACTGTACTTGAAGTACAGCCTCTTTTATTCACAAAAAACAAACATAGTACTGCCCTCAGGTTTTTGAAATACAACCAATCAGTATATTACAAGACATACAATGTAACTACAGCAACCAATCGTTCACGCCCCCAGAGGACCAGAATGAAGACTGTAACATAGGACAACATATCCCCACAATGCATCATGGTTTCCTCCTCTCTGTCCAGACAACCTGAAGAGCAATCCAATTATCTCTGAGGACAAAGGGAGATCGCCAATACACATGTGCAGACAACAGAACAGACATCACCCTTTAAACACACAATGGGACAATGGCACAATAGAAACACACCCAGCATATTCCCTCCCCTTATCCTGAGAGGAGACTCAATTATACATACAGTTAAACATACTTTCTACCCAACTTTCATAACTCTAAAACCATACATCACATTCACATAAAAATTACATATTCGTAATCAATCCATTCAGGGGAACAACATATTAAAAAATGGCATGAATCAGACCAGGGGTTCAAAAGTTAGTAAAATATCTTTTGGGCCCTGGCTGGCACATGGCTATCTGGCTCAAACCAGTTTTACAGAGCCCTCTTTCCTGGAGACAATGGGAAATAATCAAATTATATCCAGGGATAGAGGCAGACTCCATTGAGCACATGGTTGCAAAAAGACATAAAATACAATAAAATACACAAGGTTACATTTACTACATAAAATAAAGACATGCAACATATCCCCAGATAGCTTAGGTCTGAGCGCATATTATTGAATGGCGCTCAGACCACACACATACAGTTCAATTGCCATGGAGCTTAAGTTTTGCATGGGCTGATGATAGGGCCCATAATCCTGGGGCAAGAGGCCAGCAGCCAGTCCTCTCCAAAGCCCAGTGGCGAGGTTGGTTTCGCCACACTGATGTATGTTCAAGAGGTTAATAAGGTCATTATTAGATATTTAGAATTAATGTCGGAATTGTTATGTAGTACAACAGTGCCATCTAGAGGTAAATTGATAATAGTATGGCATTTTCACCAGTGTTCCAAGGGTTAAAATGACATCATTGGTATCTGCATACGAACACACCCATCTTGTCTGATTGGAGATCCCTAATCTAGAAGGGGAGGAATTCTTAGATAACATGGGGTATAAACTATGCATGTAAGAGGTTAGGAGAGATCTATCTATCTATCTATCTATCTAGCTATCTATCTAGCTATCTATCTATTTGGGAAGCTAGCTATCTACACTCTTCAACTGAAACAACTGCAACTAACAATTTACTTCAACAACAAAAAAAAACTTGGATTAATTTTTGGTCACTGGAAGAGTTTTTTTTGAGAACTGATTACACCCGAAACCTGTCCATCCTTGATTTGGTAACGTATGTTATATATTTGCTTGTGATATTATTAAGATATTCCTCTCAGCGTATAGTCAAGTGTTTCCATATTGTGGGAACGTATAGTGTTAATCACCTCCCTAATGCTAGTTGTCCTCTTAGCAAAGATGCATATTGCTAATGGGAGATTAGACATTATCTGAGTAGAGGAAAACTCTGGGAAATTATATTTCCATAGTCTGGTTGCTGAGTGGGATATAATATCATATTAATATCATTTATATTTTTGATTGTCATAGGCTGAGACAGAGTCAAGGGACAACATTTATTGTTCTTGTATTAATCTGTATTTTGTCATGTTATAACCTGTTGGTAAACAGAAAATCCTGAGCTTGTCTTGATGTATTAAGTATTGGTCTGTTTGATAAAGAAATATCATTTATTTCTTATCATATGTTACTTTTAATAATTCTGTGCTGGTGAGAAAGTGATAGTGGATTATACCACCATCTAGTGGTGGTTTATTGGTACTGCATCAATTTGTCTATCCATTGATCTTATGTCAGTTTTATATTGGAATTTTACTCATTTATAAATAAATTGTTACATATATTTTGCATAATTGATTGCCCCTTTGTTTTCATTAATTGCATAAATTAAATTTAGAGTCTCAAGATAAAAGAAAGGCGTTTTATGTCCGCCTAGTGGATTTCCTGACTGATTTCCATTTTTTATTATTTTATTAATTTTTATATTTTTATATAAAATATTTATATTTTATATAAAAGATATACCTTGACAAATATGGAGGCACTGCTGAGATCTTGAGATATTTCTATAAATTATTTATGCAAATAGTGAAAAATTCTACACTTCTTCTTAGCTTGTTATTATTATTATCTGTATTGATTATTGATTATTGATCAGAATCATGAATGTAACAGGCAGCGACCCAGGTAATAGCCAGGCTATAGCAGATAGTCCATGTGACCCAGGAAAGATAATATCTAAGGTTATCGGATATGTTTATTCCCGTTTGAAATTAGATAAAAATATAGATGAATGGACTAATGAGCTGCAGGCAAGAGCCTATGAAGAACGTGGGGATATATGGAAGTTAGGTGGCATGGTTGATAGTTACCTGACATATATGGATTTGGCAAATGATAATTCCAAGAGGGACCAACACCTCTTATCTGCATTGCCACCTGTTTTGTATGCATTGTTTGAGGTCAGTACTCTTTCTAAAGATAGGTATGAGTCTGGAATCAGAACTAAAATCCGCAGAAGCGATGATCAAAGACTTAGAGTACAACCTTAGTCACAGCCATGATGCATACCAAAAGGCAAAAAGTGATTTAGAGGATTTATATCGTCAGTATTCCAAAACTAAGCAGACAGATGGATCAGCCCATAATATAGTCAATGCTGAAAGGGATCCATCTAACGCTGTGGGATCTCCTGACCCTCCATGTCTTACTCCCCAACATCCAGACATGTCATCACATGCTCCTAAAGCAGGCCCCATCCAAGACACTCAGCAACCTGAAAGTGTTGGTGTGATAACACAGGAGGCATTTACCCAATTGAACCAGGCATTGCAAACTGTAACCACCTTACTAGGTGCCAGTAATATGGAAGCCCCTAGAAGTGTCTCTCCTCATATTCCCTTGGATAGACATGTTAGGGTTAGGGTTAAATCACCTGTGCAATGTGTCTCATGAGAGTGGGGAAAGCGCATGTGAGTCTGATAGTGATGTGGGAAAGCGTGTATCTTACTCCCTGCCAAGCAGACAGGTGTTTACCCACAAAGAGGATCAGGGTCCCAGGCGACCATCATATGCTGAGGTGGTCTCTAGGAAGAAAAATTACCAGTATTCAGAAAAGGATCAAAATTCATCCAGCATAATTAAGTTTTTAAATACCACTGTGTCCAAGTTCTATAAGAAAGGTTCTTCTCAGATAGCGAATCACTTAGAACTGTATGAATCCACTATGGATTCTTTAAAATTATACTCTGATGCTGACAGAATCAGATTCCTTCCATGGGCATTTGATGATAAATATCGTCATTACTTTACCTCTTTTAGGGAGAGAGGAATTCAAGATTGGCCAAGTGTTTTGCATGAAGTTAAACTGGAATTCGGACCTTACCGAACCATTACTGCTGCAAAACGAGACATATATAAGCTTACATGTAGGCCCAATCAAAGTCCCCGTGAATTCCTCTCTATCCTTAAAAATGCCTATGGGTTAGCATATAGATCCCCAAACTGGGAATCTGAAGAGTTTAAGCAGTTGTTCTATGATGCTATGCCAACCCAGATCAAACTTGGCCTAGCCAGAGATCTGGATATTGAAGCTCCCTTGGATAGGTTGGTGACGGCTGCCACCACGCTGTATAATATCAGTGAATGCCATGAAACAGGTGAGAGAAGATTTAAAAAATCCCCAGAGCAAAATATAGCTGAAGCTAAGGTAAACCCTAGCTTGGGATTTGAAACACAGCCACGTAAGTATTCTCAGTCTACAGGTCCTGTCCAACAAACCCAGCAACAACAGGTAAGACCCAAGCAAACCAAGCCCCAAAATCCCAACGGGTCAGAGGGGGATAATTCTGGTGCTGGGAGGTCTAACTACCGTCCATATTACAATAATGGTCCCCAATATAGGTCCTATTACAATCGAGATTCCCAGGGTTACAGACGCTGGAATAACAGGCCCAGACAACAGAGGGAAGATAGGCAAGAACCCTCAAGTTCACCTAGGAGTAGGTCACCCACCAATAATCAGGGCGCCTCACAAAACCAAAATATGCGCAAACCAAACAGGGTTGATCAGCTGGCAGAACAAGTGGCCCAGTTGAATGACATTGTGAGAAAGTTGTCCCAGGTATCCCCAGGAAAACAGCCTGAACCTTTTTTAGGGGCAACTCCAGGTCCCAGCTCAACATCATAAAGCAGATTGGGCCGAGTCCGAACCCAGGCCACTGCAAGGCCATTAAGATGGATGTGAAAGAATCTGATGTGATTACTAATACCATTTCTCCTTGCAGTACCCCTGACCCTAAGATTGGGGCCAGGGAGGAGGTGTCTAATGTTTTATTTGTCTTACAGTCTAATCGTGTCGATCCCTGCGACCATGCATCTATTCCAGAGTGTGATCCCATCATTCCAGCCTCTAGTCATGAATCAGCTGTAAACTGTGATATAATTCAGTTTTCCCCAAGGGTGGGGGCCGATGCTGCTCCTCCAACTTCTCCTGTGAGACACAGGAATGCAGAGGTCACGAAGCTGCAGAGAGGTCAAACCCTACAGAGGAATCATATGAGTAAACATTCTAATTTCTTGTGTGATTTATTCCAGGTTGACGGCCGATATTTTGTGGAATCATATCTCCAAAATGAACTTATCGGACCAATCAAAAGTTTACTCGACACCGGATCACAAGCCACCATCTTATCATATAGTTATTTCCAAAAGATTATGGATCTGACGACAAAGAAGCCGAGATTAAGATCATTTGATGGCTCTTTGATAAGTGTAGGTGGAGATGCTTTACAGGTAAAAGGTACATCATGGTTGACATTTAGAATTGGCAAAAAGACCATTAGACACCCCACATTGATTGTGGATCTTCCATATGATCGGCTGATCATAGGAATTGACCTTATGAAAAGGTTGAGTACCATAATAGACTTCATTAATGAAGCAGTCTGGACTCAGGTGAAGACACCCATTGCCTATGAATTCTCTTGCAATGCACAAACACAACGCAGTTGTCACGTGATTGAAGAGAGGCCTAACTCGATTGCAGTTCATTTCAAGAACAATCAAATGCCGGATGTCACGATCCTAAACAATGGTAAGCCCGAGGAAGCTGTCAACGGTGCCGCTCACATCATTACCATCCAGAGGGACAGAATCGAAAAGGTAACCTTGGATAATGATGTATTAACTATTTCTCTTGAAGGAGGAAATCACAAAGTCGCGGACCTGACCAAACATACTCAATCCATGGTACGGATTGAAAAGGTCAATGACAATTTATTGATTCCCATACAAGTGAACAATATAACCCGGGTGAAATATGCCAAACTGGATCTGAAATCCGAAGCCAGCTACATAAGCTTAGGACTCTTAAAACAGGTCCCCAATCCTAAAATGATTAAAAGTTTCTCTCCACAGGAACAATGGGTTCATGATCTGGATGGAAATTCCCAGAGTCATAATGTGGTTGCAAGATGTCTTTTGTCTATCTCCATAGGAAATAAGACCACGGAACACGTTTTCATCGTGATAAATGGACCACGATACCAAATGTATATAGGTAACGACCTTCTACACAGATTTGCTGTACAGATTGATCTGGTGAATAAAACCTTATGGTCCAGATTACCAGGAGACCCAGAGGGATTCCAGGATGTAGAGCAAGCTTTGAGAGGGGGACAACAGATGCCCTACGCCGTAAGTATTGAGGTTGCTGAAGAGGTTGAAATCCCTGAAGGATGCAAACCGTTTCTTCTCCCCATTCAAGTGAAGAAGGGACAGAAACTGAAGAATGCAGATGCCTTGATCTGTTTATCCAACCGGATGCAACAACTCGGCCTAAAGTTAAAGCCTACTCCCATGATAAACGTCCATCAGGTTCCATTACAGATGGTAGTCCATAATATGATTCCCCATAGCATATCTTTGCAAAAGGACACCGTAATTGGTTTAGCTATGGAATCAGAATACTACACTTTTGGATTCCAGAATGATGTTATTGGACTTATTCCTGATGAATACCTGACGGAAGAACAGGTAGTAGAACAAAGTTTTTCCTCAACCCCTGAGGGGTTATTCAATATACACTCTGTTTATCCTTTCAGCTCTGAAGAAGGTACATGCCACATCGAAGAAACATCATTGGTTTTCAACCATGAGATCGATGAGAGGGAGTACGAATCCTGCCAACAAGGAAAGGATAAGGTACACTACACCCAAAATGACTTAACCAGTGAGCTTGAAGAAGCTTACGAGTTAAGTCAGCCGGAAATCTTTTCAGAATTTCAGGAGCGGGTGGAAGAACAAGTCTCTATAGCTGATGCATGCTCCGATGAGTCAGAGCGTCAACAGCTAAAGGAGCTCTTCACAGAGTTCCAGGACATGTTCGCCAAGGATTCTTATGACTGTGGAGAAACAGACATACATGTTGCAAGGATCCAGACAGATCCAGATGCACCCCCTGTCTTTGTCAAACAATACCGACTTCCGCTGGCGGCTTACGAGTCACTATCGGAAATCGTTAAAAACCTGGAGAGGAGGGGCATTATCCGTCCAATACACAGCTCGTTCAATCATCCGATACTTGGGGTCCTCAAACCCAACGGTCAATTTCGTCTCTGCTCGGACCTAAGACAATTAAACAAACGTGTTTACATGTCCGGATGGCCCATGCCGTATATTGACCAATGTTTGGCACAAATTCAAGGATCAAAAATCTTCACCGCCCTTGACTGTGCACAAGGATACTGAACGATTAAAATTGACGAGAGGGATCAGTACAAATTGGCCTTCACATTTGGAAAGCAACAATATGCATGGACCCGACTGCCCTTCGGGTACATAAATGCGGGCCATGAATTTGCTGTGTTCATGCATAAGGCAATGCCTGATGCCACTGAACGAGGTACCTTATCCTATGTGGATGACATCCTAATCAAAAGCACAACTTTTGAGGAACACATTGTAGAACTGAGGCATGTACTAACCCAGCTGAGGAAAGCTGGTGTGAAACTTTCTTTTCAGAAGGCTCAATGGTGTCGTGCCAAGGTCAATTTCCTAGGTCACGAAATCACTGCTGATGGAATCAACCCACAGAAGAAGAAGGTGGAAGCAGTGATCAACACCAAGTCACCTACAAATCTCAAGGAGTTGAGATCATTCTTGGGCATGATGAACTATTCACGTAAGTTTATAGATAATTATGCCGAAATTACAAAACCTCTTTTGCAGTTACTGAAGAAAGGAGTAAAATGGGAATGGAGTGAGCGTCATGAGCAAGCTGTGAATGAACTCAAGGCCAAACTTATCCAGGCTCCATGCCTTGCCTATCCAGAAGGGGGAAAACCTTTCTTCGTGGAAACAGGTTTCACTGACAAAAGCATGAGTGCAGTCCTTTTCCAAAAACAGGAAAACTGGAACAGAATCATTGCCTATGCCAGCAAATCCTTGTCACCAGTAGAGGTAAAATTCAATAGCTGTGAGAAAGCCTTACTGTCAACTGTGTGGGCTTTACAATATTTCAGGAGTTTTATCCAAGGTGAAAGAATCATTGTGGAGACTGCACACCAACCGCTGCAATACTTGCAGAGTGATCGGATAAGGGATGGAAATCTGTCAAATAGCAGGATAACCGCCTGGACGATGTCCTTAATGGGATGGCCGTTGGAGATCAGGTATAAACAAAATAATAAGAACCCAGTTGCTCAAGGATTAGCTGAACTCCATGATTGTACCAATGCGGAACATCAAGGTGAGTCACAGGAGAATGACTTCCTGGAGGAACAATCATCATCCCCATATAAATCTTACGAAGAGGAGTACTGCAAATCATTACCATGTGTATATGTAGACGGCTGTTCCTTCCATACCGATGTAGGATCCGAACACACGCTGGTTGCAGGTGTCGGAATCGTGTGGAATAATATGTTCCCAGAGATATCCGTTGGATACAAAATTGGTTCCAAAAGCAGCCAGGTTGCAGAGCTTACTGCTGTGTACAAAGCCGTACAAATGGCTATCAAATATGATGTTAAGGAGTTTGTAATCATCACAGATTCTGATTATATTCGTAATAGCTTTGTGGAATATTTCCCCGGATGGAAAAGATCCAACATGATGAGAAGCAACAACAAGCCAGTCAAGCATGGTAAGATGTTTTGTAAGATTGACGAGATGGTTACCACCCACGGTCTTACAATTTACTGGAAAAAGGTAAAGGGTCATTCAAAGTATCCAGGTATGGATAAAGAAGGGAATGACCTAGCAGATTCCCTCGCCAAACAAGCAGCCATTGACGGAGAAGTCTTTGACGTTGATGACCTCATGGGAACTATGCAAGTGGATGCAACGACAAGAAGTCAGGCCCAAAAGGGAACTGAAGCTAATGTGTTGCAATGGAGCCAAGATTCCCCTAGTGAGGATCTCATTGCAGGCCAAAAGGGGGATCCAGTTATTGGTCTCTTTTATAACCACATTCTGGATCCACAGAATTTTCCCATAAATACAGAAGACTGTGATGGTAAGGAGGAGTTACGGATTTTGATGAAGGGTAAGTCCCAATTCTCATTACAGGATGGATTGCTGATAAGGACCTCAAAGAACGGTATCACGCAATGGGTAGTACCCGCAGCGTATCGAGGTCTGATGCTACAACATGCCCATGATGCCCCAACAGCTGGACATCGAGGTGAGAAACTAACATACGAGTTATTACGGGACTACGCTTACTGGCCGCATATGTTACAAGACGTGCGAACATATTGTCAAGGATGTCTAATATGCCCTCAATTCCAGCCACAAGGACCCACTCATCGGGCACCACTGATGAAAAGGGGGATGTCCATGCCATGGTCAGACATCCAAATTGATTTCATTGGACCAGTAATCACATCATCAAAAGGCAACAGATACATGTTAACCGTAACTTGTTTGTTCACAAAATGGGTAGAATGTTTGCCGTGCAAAACATGCGGTTCAAGCGTATGTGCATCTCTGCTCATTAACCACATATTCTCCAGGTTTGGTCTTCCCCAACGCATTGAGTCCGATCGTGGAAGTCATTTTACTAGTGAAGTGATGACAAAGATGTGGGAAATACTGGGGGTAAAAAGGAAGCTGCATATAGCTTATCGGCCAGCCTCTAGTGGTGGAGTGGAGCGCTACAACCAATCCATCGTGAACGTTCTAAAAAAATTTGTCAATGAATCTGGTAAGGACTGGGATGTCAAACTGCCTTTGGTTCTTATGGCCATCAGGGCCACCCCAAGCGCAGCAACCAAACTTTCTCCCTTCGAGATGATCACAGGAAGGAAGATGGTGTTACCCCAGCATTTATTATACAGGACAACAGATCATAATTTGATAAATGCTACAACATCGCATCAATATGTGGAAAATTTACGCAAGCACTTTCAGCATGCTTTTGCGTTTGCCCAGAAGAATATAGAGAAAGCCGCAGTGAGTGCTAAAACATACTACGATCTGAAAACTACTCAGAAGGAGTATCAAATTTCCGATCAGGTTTATCTCTATAACTTCGCTCGGGATCAAGGGAAGGAGAGAAAATTCTTACCTTCATGGAAAGGACCTTATGTCATTATTGAAAAGTTGTCACCAGTGGTATACAAGATAAAAATCCCTAAGGGGGATGAATTTGTGGAAAAATGGGTGCACATCAATTACGTGTTTGTCATCCTAGCTCACGACTTCGAGAGATAGGAGTCTGAGGAGGAGAGGTAAAGAGATTTTACAGTTCCAACTAAAGACGAAATTTAGGATTGGTATTGTATGAACAAACGTGTATACTAACCCATTCTCACATGTGTTTCCTCTATAACTAAACATCTCTTAACTAACCTCTAAAATAAGGAACTTACCCTGTTTAAGAAAAGAACCTATGCCAATCAAAAATATATGATAGCATTAACTCTTTTCTTACAGGATAAAAAGTGAAAGATGTATATACTCATATTTGTCATACAATATTTTAGGCGCAAGATGCCGACTAAGATGATTGCCATCATCTATGTCGTCCTAATCTTGGGGAAAGAATTCCACGCCAAGCCGATTGTTGTGCCAGGTCCTTCGTCCGGAATCATGCTGCAGGACACCGCGGGATTCATTCTGACGAACAAGAGGATTTTGTCCCAGAAGATTTACATCAGCCTGGATCCACGCGTCTTCATCGAAAAATAATTCAACGTGTCCGAGATCCTGTCACCGGAGATCCAAACCTGGTACCAAACACACATCGGATATTCCCAAGAACGGATTACGCAGATCCTGGAACAAGCGAGAAAGACCTTGACCAGAGAGCAGTTTTCTATGAGTCAAAGACCGAGACGGTTTATTTCTGCCATTGTTGCTGCTATAATCTTTAGCGTAGTGGGCGCTGTCATTGCCACAGGTGTAACAGTTGCCAATTCCATCTCCATTAAAACATTGGAACTGGAGATCGGTTCACTGAAAAGTAACTTATTAAGTATACATGCAGAGATTGAGAATCAAAACAAACATTCATCGAACTTATATCCTGTTTTGCAGGATCTATGGAATGGTTGAGTTTGCGGACCATCCAAATAGTGCGTTGGATAAGATTATTCAAAAAGACTTTAGGTAAACTATGGCTAAAACACCATAGACAAAGTCTACGCGCCGTGACCCATGAAGAAGACATATGAAAAGTTTTTTTTAACATTCCAAATATATTCTCACTTTGTGGAATATTTTGGAATGAAGGGGGATTTGTCGTACATTTTCATAAATGTACAATCTTATCTAAAGATATTATAGTCTAAATAGCAATGCCCATTGCCTTTTAGTGTAATCACAGATTGAACCAGAGTCTGATATTTCTCTATAGGATTGAAACAGGCCGAGATGAGGTTATGCTGAGTTCAGTTTGGGAACATGTTTGTAGAGACATAGGGTATATTGTCTTTAAAATTATTGTGAGCAGATGTAGTGTATCTGTTAATACTATAATGGGTCCTACAGACATGTATCTGTGAGAAACAACCATTTGAATAGCAATGTATTATTTTACTTCGTTACAAAATCATTAGGGAAGTCTACTTTGTAGGAAGCATTGGGTGTATGAATGTCCCATTCATGTCTTCATAATTATATTCTATGTATTCCTGTGTGGGGTATTTAAATTTGAAACATATCTTAACCAATGACTTATATAATATGTCATCTATGTATAACAGTGTATCGATGTGTGTGTATATATATATATATATATATATATATAGATATATAATTTAGAATATATATTTTGTGCCGTGTATATCCCACTGACCATATAGACTTTTAAGGTTTAGAAAAGTATTGGAGTTATCTTCTTACTAATTGGTTTTCATGAGGAGAGCTGAATATTATTAGCCAGCCATGTGGCCAAGTTAATGAATCCGGATGTTAAGTAAAAGGAACCATTGTCCATTGTCCCTAAGAAGACAGTAGGAGATGGTGACTCCAACATGTCTAGATTAGGGGTAATTAAAATGTCGGGAAGAAACACTTAATACTGATGTATGTTCAAGAGGTTAATAAGGTCATTATTAGATATTTAGAATTAAAGTCGGAATTGTTATGTAGTACAACAGTGCCATCTAGAGGTAAATTGATAATAGTATGGCATTTTCACCAGTGTTCCAAGGGTTAAAATGACATCATTGGTATCTGCATACGAACACACCCATCTTGTCTGATTGGAGATCCCTAATCTAGAAGGGGAGGAATTCTTAGATAACATGGGGTATAAACTATGCATGTAAGAGGTTAGGAGAGATCTATCTATCTATCTATCTAGCTATCTATCTAGCTATCTATCTATTTGGGAAGCTAGCTATCTACACTCTTCAACTGAAACAACTGCAACTAACAATTTACTTCAACAACAAAAAGAAACTTGGATTAATTTTTGGTCACTGGAAGAGTTTTTTTTGAGAACTGATTACACCCGAAACCTGTCCATCCTTGATTTGGTAACGTATGTTATATATTTGCTTGTGATATTATTAAGATATTCCTCTCAGCGTATAGTCAAGTGTTTCCATATTGTGGGAACGTATAGTGTTAATCACCTCCCTAATGCTAGTTGTCCTCTTAGCAAAGATGCATATTGCTAATGGGAGATTAGACATTATCTGAGTAGAGGAAAACTCTGGGAAATTATATTTCCATAGTCTGGTTGCTGAGTGGGATATAATATCATATTAATATCATTTATATTTTTGATTGTCATAGGCTGAGACAGAGTCAAGGGACAACATTTATTGTTCTTGTATTAATCTGTATTTTGTCATGTTATAACCTGTTGGTAAACAGAAAATCCTGAGCTTGTCTTGATGTATTAAGTATTGGTCTGTTTGATAAAGAAATATCATTTATTTCTTATCATATGTTACTTTTAATAATTCTGTGCTGGTGAGAAAGTGATAGTGGATTATACCACCATCTAGTGGTGGTTTATTGGTACTGCGTCAATTTGTCTATCCATTGATCTTATGTCAGTTTTATATTGGAATTTTACTCATTTATAAATAAATTGTTACATATATTTTGCATAATTGATTGCCCCTTTGTTTTCATTAATTGCATAAATTAAATTTAGAGTCTCAAGATAAAAGAAAGGCGTTTTATGTCCGCCTAGTGGATTTCCTGACTGATTTCCATTTTTTATTATTTTATTAATTTTTATATTTTTATATAAAATATTTATATTTTATATAAAAGATATACCTTGACAAAGCATCTCGTTATGGTGGTCCCCTACCCGAAGGTGTAAATTATGAACCATGTGCGTGAGGTTTCTCTGAGACAGGGGAGCAGAATCAATAGCGAATATGGGAATGGGTCTCTGTAAAGTACAGAGAGACAAACCCAAAGTGCAGGCAAAATGGGCATCTATCAAATTTACCGCTGCTCCACTGTCTAGAAAGAAAGAAATAGTCTCCGTCTTATCACCAAAAATAATAACCGCTGGCAACACAAATTGCGATGTACGTATGGAGGAAACGTATACCCCCCGGCTGACATCCTCCACACAGCCTGGGGTTAGTAGTTTTTCCGACGGTCTTTTGTTTCTGAGGAAAGAAGGACAGACATTAATGAAATGACCCCTCTCCCCACAAAAAAAACAAACCCCACGCCTACGGCGAGCCTCAGGAGGACGGACCTGACGAGTAGTTCCTCCTAGCTGCATAGGCTCGTCTAAGTCCGTACAGACTAACTGCTGCTTGGGAGGGGTTACCAATTGCTCCGGTTTTTTCAACCTGACCCTAAGGCGTCTATCTATTCGGATAGAAAGGGACATAACCGCATCAAGGGAAAAGGGGGTCTCATATAATGCAAGCGCATCCTTAACCCTTTCGGATAACCCAGAGCAGAACTGACTCCTGAGAGCCGGGTCGTTCCATTGGGTATCCGTAGCCCACCTACGGAATTCAGAGCAATACTCCTCTACCGGCCGCTCTCCTTGTAAGAGTCTCCGTAATCTTGATTCAGCCAGGGCGACTCGGTCAGGGTCATCATATATGAGACCCAAGGCCCCAAAAAACTCATCCACTGACCGAAGAGCCTGGGAATCAGTAGGTAAAGAGAACGCCCAGGACTGCGGAACCCCCTGCAGCAGGGAAATAACAACCCCCACCCGCTGATCTTCATTACCAGAGGAGTAAGGGCGCAGTTTAAAATATAACTTACAGGCCTCACGGAATGTCAAAAACTTGTCCCTTCCCCCAGAAAATCTGTCAGGGAGAGGGACCTTGGGTTCCGCAACAACCTGGTTACCAGTAGCAACCGCTGGGCTTGCAGTCAGTTGTAATTGCTGCTGTTGCTGGAGGACCGACGCCTTCAATCCTACCACCTCCAAAGACAGGCCATGAAATTGTTTGGACAGAGCAGCAATTTGATCCATACTGGATTCTAAGTAGGTAAAAAAAAAAAAATTTTTTTTTTTTTTACCTACACAAAATAATGGCCAGAGATAATGTAATGACCGACGACACGCACAGGGAGGAAAACAGGGAAAGCCCTGCCCAAGGGAGAGGAAAAGGTGGTGACCCCTAACTCACCTTGCGGCTGGCACCTGACTGCCCTGACGTCCCTAGACGGGTTCCTCACCCGTGCGGCGATCGCGTGCCTAAACCCTGGCTTTCCCTAATATGAGCCCTGGATAGTGAACAGGCCGGTGGGATCGCTAGTCCACACCACTATCACTAAGAGGGAAACACCAGGGAGAGGACAGACAAAACATACAAACACATACACCCAGGTGGGCGACCACAATAAACCAAAAAGGTCCAACAGGGATCTGGAGGGTAGCGTACTGGACCAACTACCAGCGAACGCAGCAACACAGCTCCAGAAGGTCAGAATAGATGTCCAGGCAGGAAGCTCTATCTCTGGCAACCAGAGAAGTGTGAGAGAGAAATATAAGGAGGTCTGGGAGTGCTGGACAAGGAACAGCTGAGGAGAAGGAGCTACGGATCCCTGAGTGAGCCAAAAGGGTTTGCTAAGCAAACCCAGAAAGCTACCATAAGGAAAACAGCCCTATCTTAAATAGAGCGTGCAGCCAACCGCTGCAACTTCCTGACCCCGGGTATAACGGAGTCAGGCGTGGTCCTCGACTCCCTCGTGACAGCTAATGACTGCTTCCATTATGGAAGTAGTCATTAGTACTCAGGAGGCACGGGTAGGTGAAGGAAACGCAGCGCTATCTGTACTCACCCTCCATGCTCTGACCTGATATCATGTGAAGACCGTTCACAGTGCTGCTGCGGGACGGAAGAAGGCCAAGGAATGGTGAGCCCTGAATCTGCAGAGTGGCAGCGCCGTCCGGAGAGAGCAAGGTAATTTTTTTTATATCTGATCTGAGGCTGATGAAGGCTGGGAGTTTTGATCTGAGGCTGATGGAGGTTGGGGGTTTTGATCTGAGGCTGATGGAGGTTGGGGGTTTTGATCTGAGGCTGATGGAGGTTGGGGGTTCTGATCTGAGGCTGATGGAGGTTGGGGGGTTCTGATCTGAGGCCGATTGTCATGCCCTGCCCTGTGAGTGATCTGAGAAGGTCTGTCAGATACGGCACGTGAGCCTATCTGACAGATTGCTTTGTTGTGTTGTTGGGCAGGGTCCCACCTCCTCGCAGGTTCTGCTTGTTAGTTAGTGATGCTATTTATCGCCGCCTCTCACTATAGCCCTTTTTCTGGAGTTCTCTGCTGGTGCTTGGTGGATCTCCTGCTCCCAGTCCGTCTTGAGATAAGTCCTCTTTTCTTCCCTTTTGTTGAATTTCCTGGTTAGGCCTTAGGAAGACACTGGTTCCTTCATCTCTTGCAAGGAACCGGTTGTCTTATCGCCTGTTCCCTAGCTGAGGGTCTGTTTCAGTTGCAGCAGGGATTAGGTTCCAGTGCATGAAAGCTTCTACCATTGGCATTTGTTCATGTTGTTAGCAGTGAGGGAAAGGCTTAGGGTTTGTCAGGTGGTGACCAATCCCTGTTCCTTAGCTGTGGGGCCTAGCCTAGTGTTTTGTTACCTGTTAGTTGTGTTGGGTTTGCTTTCCTTCCCTCACCTTCTGTGACACCGATTGAGGTTGGGGGGTTCTGATCTGAGGGTGATGGAGACAGGGGTGTCTGACCTGAGGCTGATGAGGGTCTGATCTGAGGTCTGATGGAGCTTGGTGGTCTGATTTGGGGATCTAATCTGAGGTTTGATGAAAAAAAAAGTTTTTCTTATTTTTCTCCAAATTCTAGTTGCGTCTTATTGTCACTACCAGAGCTTTGAGACATTCTCACAGCTCTGTTTCTCCACCCCTGTGTTGAGGTCTTTACTTTCTGTTTCCTTCCTCCCAGCTGTTCCTACTGTGTTTGATTTCTCTGCCTTCAAATTACCCCTCCTCCTTTGTAGGGTGTGGATTATACTTTTCATTTGAGCTGTATCTCTCGTTTGAGTATCTTCACTTGTGTGATATCTTTCTATGGACCTGAGTTCTGCTGAAGCAAGTACTTCGGATAGTGTCTGCTGACTTTGGATCTGTCTTCACTGCTGCTGCAGCTCCTTCAGTTAAGTGTGCAGACATTGTGTGTTTCTGTTTGTTTGCTGACTGGATCCGAGGCGACCCCTGTTCCGTCCATATTCTGAGCAGGGCACCGGTGGCCGTGCCCCGTCCACTATTGTAGGGGTCACAGTGGTCATCAGCCTTAGGTACGCGGGCATGTCTCGACCCACCATTTGGATCTGGACATGTGCTTAGCAGCAGAGGGAGAGCTTTTAGGGTCTGACAGGGGTCACCCTTTATCCTCCCTAGTTTGGGTCCGGTCAGTAGCTAATTCTCTGTGTATGCTCTTGTTGCTCACATACAGACGTGACATTATAATCCACCTAAACCGTCCTTTTTGACATGGATCCGCTTTCTAGCCTGGTTGACCGCATGCAGGGTCTTTCTTTGGAGGTAGCAGATCTCTGTCAATCTATGACTCAGCTTCATGCATTGGGCTATGCTCCGGCCCATGGAGTCTGTTGCGAGCCAAAGGTCTCACTTCCGGAAACGTTCTCCGGGGGCAGTGAGAATTTTGTTCGCTTCAGAGAGGCATGCAAACTCCATTTTTGCTTGTGTCCCCATTCTTCTGGTAATGAGGAGCAGAGGGTGAGGATTGTCATCTCCCTGCTCAGGGGTAATGCTCAGACTTGGGCTTTTTCGCTGCCATCGGGGGATCCCTCCCTTCGATCCGTGGAAAGATTTTTTGTGGCCCTGGGGCAGATATATGATGACCCGGATCGTGTTGCTCTGGCTGAAGCCAACTTACGTTTTTTATGCCAGAACAAACTGTCTGCGGAGCTTTATTGTTCTGAATTTCGGAGATGGGCAGCTGATTCAGGTTGGAATGATGCTGCACTCCGGAGTCAGTTCTGTCATGGTCTCTCAGAGAGATTGAAAGATGCGTTTGCTTTCCATGAGAGACCAACGTCCTTAGAGTCTGCCATGTCATTGGCGGTACGCCTTGACAGGCGTCTAAGAGAAAGAAACGAGACCTCTCTGTCCAGCCATTGTCAGTCTAGGGGCAGTGGTGCGGACTCATTCAGTGTGCAGGGGCCTCATCCTGTCTCGGTCCCCTCTGAGGAGGAGCCCATGCAGCTAGGTCGACTTGCCCCTGATAAAGGAGGATTTAATCCTCAGAGAGTGGTGTGTTTTTGTTGTGGGGGCATAGGTCATTTGGCAAATGTTTGTCCGTCTAGGAAATTCATGAACTGTACTAAGAGTGATAATAAGAGAAAAACCTCAAAAGGTAAATCATCAAACTCTGCTTCATCTGCTACTTTGGGCAAAGTTGATGTAGGAATTGATGCTTTTCCTCTGACCTGCAGTTCCCGTTTTCTCCTTTCTGCCAAGGTGGCGCTAGAGAGCAAAGTCATTTCTTGTGAAATTTTTGTCGATAGTGGAGCGGCCGTCAATCTTATTGACACTCAATTTGTAGCCATGCATGGTTTTCAGGTTTGCACATTAGAAAAGGATATACCTGTTTTTGCTATTGACTCTGCTCCACTCTCACAGAGATCCCTGAAGGGCATTGTTCACAATATCCAGTTAGCTGTAGGTGACACTCATGTGGAGGATATTTCTTGTTTTGTCCTGAACGGATTGCCTTCTCCTCTAGTTTTGGGGTTACCCTGGCTCACTAGACATAACCCCACTATTGATTGGCAAGGAAGGCAAATAAATGAGTGGAGTGAGATTTGTAGAGAGAATTGTCTCACAGCGACTTTGGCAGAGGTGTCTACTAAAACTGTGCCATCATTTCTCTCTGATTTCTCGGACGTGTTTTCCGAGAGCGGTGTTCAGGAGCTACCTCCTCACCGGGAGTTTGACTGTCCCATTAACCTCATTCCCGGTGCCAAGCTGCCAAAAGCACGCCTCTACAATCTCTCACAACCGGAAAGAATCGCAATGCGAACCTATATCTCTGAGAGTCTCGATAAGGGGCATATTCATCCTTCAAAATCACCTGTTGCCGCTGGTTTTTTTTTGTTAAAAAAGAAGATGGCTCTCTGAGACCTTGCCTAGATTTTAGGGAGCTGAACCGTATCACGATTCGCGATCCCTATCCCCTTCCTCTGATCCCGGACCTCTTCAACCAAATTGTTGGGGCCAAGGTTTTTTCCAAATTGGATTTGAGAGGCGCGTACAACCTAGTCAGGGTCAGAGAGGGGGATGAATGGAAAACGGCCTTTAATACCCCTAACGGGCATTTCGAGAATCTCGTTATGCCTTTCGGCCTGATGAATGCTCCGGCCGTCTTTCAGCATTTTGTTAACAGTATTTTCTACCATTTAATGGGGAAATTTGTATTGGTGTATATTGATGATATTTTGATTTTTTTCCCCTGATGTTCAGACCCATCAGGATCATCTTTTTCAGGTTCTGCGGATTCTGCGGGAAAATAAATTGTACGCCAAGCTGGAGAAATGTGTTTTTATGGTATCGGAGATTCAATTTCTGGGTTTTCTCCTCTCTGCTTCTGGTTTTCGCATGGATCCAGAGAAGGTCCGTGCTGTGCTTAAGTGGGAGCTTCCTGAGAATCAGAAGGCTTTGATGCGCTTTCTGGGTTTTGCGAACTATTACAGAAAGTTCATTTTGAATTATTCCTCTGTTGTCAAACCCCTCACTGACATGACAAAAAAAGAGGGCAGATTTTTCCTCTTGGTCGGAGGAGGCACTTGCAGCTTTTTCTAAGATTAAAGAGAGTTTTGCGTCTGCTCCCGTCTTGGTGCATCCCAATGTTTCCTTACCTTTTATTGTTGAGGTGGATGCTTCCGAGGTGGGTGTGGGTGCGGTATTGTCCCAGGGCCCTTCTCCTGCCAAATGGCGATCCTGTGCCTTTTTCTCAAAAAAACTCTCCCCGGCAGAGAAAAACTATGATGTGGGAGATAGGGAGTTGTTGGCCATCAAGTTGGCTTTCGAGGAATGGCGCCATTGGTTGGAGGGGGGCAGGCATCCTATCACCGTTTTTACCGACCATAAGAATCTGGCGTACTTGGAGTCGGCCAAGCGTATGAATCCGAGACAGGCCAGATGGTCTCTGTTCTTCTCCAGATTCAATTTTGTCGTTACATTCCACCCTGGGATCAAAAATGTGAAGGCTGATGCTCTCTCTCGTTGTTTTCCGGGAGGAGGAAACTCTAAGGACCCGGGTCCCATTTTAGCGGAGGGGGTAGTTGTTTCTGCTCTGTATTCTGATTTGGAGGCCGAGGTCCAGGCTGCCCAGACTGAGGCACCTGCCCGTTGTCCTTCTGGGAAGTTGTTTGTGCCTCCTGAGTTACGTCACAAACTCTTCAAGGAGCATCATGATACTGTTCTTGCTGGTCACCCCGGGAGTAGAGCCACGGTAGATCTCATTGCTCGGAGATTTTGGTGGCCGGCTCTTCGTAAGTCGGTGGAGGGTTTTGTGGCTGCTTGTGAGACGTGCGCTCGCGCGAAGGTCCCTCGTTCACGGCCTTCAGGTCCCCTTCTCCCGTTACCCATACCTTCCCGTCCTTGGACACACCTGTCCATGGACTTCATCACGGATCTTCCTCGTTCCTCAGGGAAGTCGGTGATCCTGGTGGTGGTGGACCGTTTTAGCAAGATGGCTCATTTCGTACCCTTCCCTGGTTTACCCAATGCTAAAACGTTGGCGCAAACTTTTGTCGACCATATTCTTAAATTGCATGGCATTCCCTCTGATATTGTTTCCGATAGAGGCACGCAGTTTGTGTCCAGATTCTGGAAGGCTTTCTGTTCTCGCCTGGGGGTTCGGCTGTCCTTCTGCTTTTCACCCGCAGTCGAATGGTCAGACTGAACGTGTCAATCAGAATCTGGAGACATATTTGCGCTGTTTTGTGGCAGAGAACCAGGAGGATTGGTGTTCATTTCTCCCTCTGGCTGAGTTTGCTCTGAACAACCGTCGTCAGGAATCTTCTGATAAGTCACCATTCTTTGGTGCATATGGGTTCCATCCGCAGTTTGGGACATTCTCGGGAGGGGCTCCTTCTGGTTTGCCTGAGGAGGAGAGATTTTCCTCGTCTTTGTCTACCATTTGGCAAAAGATTCAGAGTAATCTTAGAAAGATGAGTGAGAAATATAAGCGTGTGGCTGATAAGAGACGTGTGCCAGGTCCGGACCTGAATGTGGGTGATCTGGTGTGATTGTCTACAAGAAATATTAAACTGAAGGTTCCCTCCTGGAAATTGGGTCCCAAGTTTATTGGGCCTTATAAAATCTTGTCAGTCGTCAATCCTGTTGCCTTCCGTCTTGATCTTCCACGGGTTTGGAAGATACATAATGTATTTCACAGATCTCTCTTAAAACCATATGTCCAGCCCACGGTACCCTCCTCTTTGCCTCCTCCTCCGATTTTGGTTGATGGCAATCTGGAGTTTGAGGTTTCCAGAATTGTGGACTCTCGCATTGTCCGCGGTTCTCTTCAGTACCTCGTTCATTGGAAGGGTTATGGTCCTGAGGAGAGGATGTGGGTCCCGGTGTCGGACATTAAAGCCACTCGCCTCATCAGGGCATTTCATAGGGCTCATCCTGAGAAGGTGGGTCCTGGGTGTCCGGAGTCCACCCGTAGAGGGGGGGGTACTGTCACTACCAGAGCTTTGAGACGTTCTCACAGCTCTGTTTCTCCACCCCTGTGATGATGTCACTACTAGAGCTTGGAGGAGTTCCCTCTGCTCTGTTTCTCCGCCCCTGTGTTGAGGTCTTTACTTTCTGTTTCCTTCCTCCCAGCTGTTCCTCCTGTGTTTGATTTCTCTGCCTTTAAATCACCCCTCCTCCTTTGTAGGGTGTGGATTATACTTTTCATTTGAGCTGTATCTCTCGCTTGAGTATCTTCACTTGTGTGATATCTTTCTATGGACCTGAGTTCTGCTGAAGCAAGTACTTCGGATAGTGTCTGCTGACTTTGGATCTGTCTTCACTGCTGCTGCAGCTCCTTCAGTTAAGTGTGCAGACATTGTGTGTTTCTGTTTGTTTGCTGACTGGATCCGAGGCGACCCCGGTTCCGTCCATATTCTGAGCAGGGCACCGGTGGCCGTGCCCCTTCCACTATTGTAGGGGTCACAGTGGTCATCAGCCTTAGGTACGCGGGCATGTCTCGACCCACCATTTGGATCTGGACATGTGCTTAGCAGCATAGGGAGAGCTTTTAGGGTCTGACAGGGGTCACCCTTTATCCTCCCTAGTTTGGGTCCGGTCAGTAGCTAAATTCTCTGTGTATGCTCTTGTTGCCCACATACAGACGTGACACTTATAGTCCAAAAATATGGTAATTCTGTTACTCCACAGTTTGTTGTACAGGTAAATAACAATAGGGTAAATCAAGAAAAATCTTTAAAATACAAGGCCTCCTTTCCCCTCGCATTTTTGCCATTTCTAGACACAGGGTAAGCCCAGGGGCTTCATGGGGCAGCCGGTGCTTTGCTCACCCTCAGACTTGCAGACCCTCAGACTTTACTTTTTATTTTTGCACTAAACCTTATTCACGGTAAATTTGATGGCCAGTTTCAAAATGTAATTTTTGCACTAAACCTTATTTACGGTAAATTTGATGGCCAGTTTCAAAATGGAATGTTGTTGGCCCCTCTGGGACACTGATTTGTTCACTTCAGGGGCCCCATTCTAAGAATAGGAGCAGATGCCACAGGTGGGACCTGCACCTATCTGACACTGAAGGCGCATCACAGCCATGTGCCATCGATACCCCTTCCTCAACATCCCACCATGAATGACAACCTAAAGCATGCGCAGTCCCACTGGTAGCCAGTGGGTCACTCCACCAATGACATCATGCTCACCTTTCGATCAAGTAGAGGCAGTGTGTAGCGAGGGGGGGGGGGGGGGGGGGGGTGCCCGGCAAGAGTTCCGTCCTAGGGGCTCTATACCGGAAAAGAACTGATCAGTTTTATCCCCATGCATTCTGAATGGAGAGCAATCCGTTCAGGATGCATCAGGACGTCTTTATTTCAGTCTTTTTGACATTTTAGGACGGAGAAATTACAGCAGCATGCTACGGTTTTCTCTCCGGAGAAAAACTGAACACTTGCCAGAATGCCGTCCAATGTCCATTGAAGTGTATTAGTGCCGGACCGGCATTAAGTGTTCCGTCTATTGCCGCATAGATGGATCCGGATTTCTAGTCTGCGCCTGCGCCGGGAGATAAGAGGAGCTGGTGTCGCAAACTTCCTATTTGTCTCTTCAGCTCCAGCCTGCGAGGGAGAAGGAAGGACGCCATTGCAGGTGAGTATAAAGTTGTTGTTTTTTTTTTTGTTTAAAATAATAGTAAAATGAAATATAAGCAGCTCCTATGTACTTATACATAGGAGCTGTATGTTATAAGTACATAGGTGATGCTAGGAGTAGGAGTACCTAGGTAATACTACTCCTAGCTTCCACTATGTACTTATACTACCTGCAGTCCCTAGCTAGTTTTGCATAAGGAATGCAGGTAGTATAAGTACATAGTGGATGGTAGAAGTAGTAGTCCTAGGTAATACTACTCCTAGCTTCCACTATGTACTTATACAGTACTACCTGCAGTCCCTATCTAGTTTTGCATAAGGAATGCAGGTAGTATAAGTACATAGTGGATGGTAGAAGTAGTAGTCCTAGGTACTACTACTCCTAGCTTCCACTATGTACTTATACTACCTGCAGTCCCTATCTAGTTTTGCATAAGGAATGCAGGTAGTATAAGTACATAGTGGATGGTAGGAGTAGTAGTCCTAGGCACTACTACTCCTAGCATCACCTATGTACTTATACTACCTGCAGTCCCTATCTAGTTTGGCATAAGGAATGCAGGTAGTATAAGTACATAGTGGATGGTAGAAGTAGTAGTCCTAGGTAATACTACTCCTAGCTTCCACTATGTACTTATACTACCTGCAGTCCCTATCTAGTTTGGCATAAGGAATGCAGGTAGTATAAGTACATAGTGGATGGTAGAAGTAGTAGTCCTAGGTAATACTACTCCTAGCTTCCACTATGTACTTATACTACCTGCAGTCCCTATCTAGTTTTGCATAAGGAATGCAGGTAGTATAAGTACATAGTGGATGGTAGGAGTAGTAGTCCTAGGTACTACTACTCCTAGCATCACCTATGTACTTATACTACCTGCAGTCCCTATGTACTTTTGCATAGGGAATGCAGGTAGTATAAGTACATAGTGGAGGGTAGGAATGGTAGTCCTAGGTACTACAACTTCTAGCTTCTACTATGTACTTATAATACTTGCAGTCCCTATGCACAGTATTCTAATGCTTTTTGTTTCATTTTCTATCAGCCATAATCTGTGGAGGAGAGGCATCCCGGCCATGAAAGTGCGAGAGAGGAGGAAGTCGGGGGTGGAGAACATCAAACTGTATTTTTTTTTATTTTCTCACCGAGATAGGTTATTGTTTGTTCTTAAATTATATATTTTTTTATTTTTTAAATTACAGCCAGTTCGTCCCGTTGCCTCTCAGAGAGGTTGTCTAGGCGCAGCCAGAGGACGCCGTGGAGCACGCGGTGGTCGTGTGAGTATTTTCAATAGTTTTTTTTATTTTTTATTTATTGTTAAATTTTAAAAAACATTAAGTTAATTATATTATTTTTTCTTAGGGTTCCAGAGTCTCCACCAGAATGGATCAGGAAGACGTCAGCGGTTTTTATATTGACAATGACCTCCTCATCCAGATGGTGGGGGAATGACCACCGTTGTAGGACCACACAGACCGCCGCCACGCAGACCATCATGCTACACGGCTCCTCTGGATGGAGATATGTGAAGCCATTGTTCCAAACTGGGACGACCTCGGAGAAAGTAAACGGGACGAGTGCCGTAAGTATACAGTATTTCATTTGTAGATGGCATACACGTATGTTTTATTTCTCAAAACTGGTTTACCGTCCATTTGATGTGGGTCTCTGCCACCGATAGTTTAACACCTTTTTTTTTTTTTAAGGTTGTTGTGGCAGGTTCAATTAAATAGTAAACCACTTTTGATGTCAACAAATTAGTTATTTGAAAAACGAATTAATTTTTATGCTTTTTTTTTGTTTGTTTGTTTTTTCTTTTTCTTGTTCCAGGGGAGACTATTCTTGTTCAGTGGCGGTCAATCAGGGACTGCTACAAAAAGGACTATAACGAGGAAGTTCAGCGCCCGAGTGGTTCTGGAAGAACCTGCAAGCAGCCATATCGTTACACTGCCGCCTTGGGGTTCCTAGGCAGAACCCTAGAGCTGCGAAGGTAAGATATTATGTTTATACAGACTATGAATTATGTTCGACAATGTATGTGTATGGCCCAGGCAGACTGTCATTTGGCACTCTGTCAGGGATATCCACATAGTATTTTGTGTAGTAGAGATGAGCGAAGGGTGCTTCAGATTATACATCTGAAGTTGCTTTTCCCCCAAAAAAATCATACTGTATATACACACTTCTCTATACACTAATAGAATGTATGGGCTCTATCTATGTACAGTATCTGTATGAATTTTTTTGTAATGCAACTTCCTATGTAGCATCCCAAGTCGCTTTGCTCACCTCTATTCCCGAGGTTCTCTAGCGAAGTACAATTGGTAATTGTGTTTTTCTTTTCTTTGCTTTACAGAACAGCAAGCAGTACTCGGGCGCCTGAAGTTCCTCCAGAAGCGATCCCTGAGGAGCCGGCCACCGCGGGTCCCTCTCGTCCTGCTCACCCAACTGGTCAGGACCTCAATGTTCCCTTACCTGTGCCCTCTGGCGACGCAACAATGGCGACATTAGCCCCACTTTCCGTTTCATCCACCATGAGGGCTATGGATGAGATTGACCTCTTGACCTCTATAGGGGCAGGAAATACACAGAGAGAGAGTTTAAGAAGCCCTTACCCACTCTCACCCTCAGTGTTTTTCCTGTCCCTAAGGGGTTAGGCTGCACAGAGTAACTCCTGCGGGAGTTAAAAGAGTTCTTCTTTTTTTTTTACTTAACAAAATAGATTGGCTTACCAATCTCCTCCTCAGCCCTCCCGCAGCTTATGCCAAAGCTGTGCTGGGGAGGTTAACGTGGATCTCGTCTCCGACGTAGGAGACCTGACTTCACTGGGGCTGGTAAGGTCTTCCTTCCCATTTTCACATGGAAGCAGACCAGCAGGAGCAAAGATGCCGAACCAGGCATTGCCGGAGTCTCCGCTGCATTCTACCGGTTCCGATTGCCTCCTCTTGGGCGGAAAAGGCAGGGTGTATCTCTTGATCAAATATGCAAGGCTGCAACCTGGTCTAGTATAAATATTTTCATTAGACACTACCGCCTGAACTTTTCTGCTGCAGCAGATTTGGCCAAAGAGTGTTGCAAGCAGTTGCCCCCCCTACTTAGTAATCTGTTAGTTCTCATCCGTAGCCGTCATGGTTGATGAAATGGAAAAAATGTAATTAGACTTACCAGTAATTCTGTTTCCTTGAATCCACCATGACGGCTCATATATTCCCTCCCATAAAAGTTTAGTGGATATTATGAGTATAATATAATAATAAATAAATATATATATATATATATATAACAAAAAAAAAGAGAAAATGAATATACCTACTCGGTATCTGGTACACACTGAGGGTGAGAGTGGGTGGGGGCTTCTTAAAACTCTCTCACTGTGTATTTCCTGCCCCTATAGAGGTCAAGAGGTCAATCTCATCTGTAGCCGTCATGGTGGATTCAAGGAAACAGAATTACCGGTAAGTCTAATTCCGTGTTTTTTTTTACGCCCTCATGCGTCACCAAAGGTCCGGTAGGAGCCGTCAGGCGGACTACGAGGATCTCACAAGGCTCGTTTACGAGTCCTTGATGGGATTCACAAATAGAGTTGCCGCTTTGGAGGATAATTTGCGAAGTCTGCAGGAGGGGGCGGTGTTGACGTAGCAAATGAGTCCGGTGCATCACTATTTGACATCGTTGCTCCCAGTGATGGAACAGTTCACGCCAGACCAGCTGTTTGAGGCCAGAAGACAAGTGGACTGGGTCTTGTGGCAAGTTCAACACCTCATCCACTGTTTGAATTTGAATTTAAATTGGTTTAGTGAAAATTCGCCAACCAAAATCCCAAAAGTGTATTCAACCATTCGGCGAGCCCAGGTCAGGCGGTAGTTAAATATGCGTTTAGTTTGATTTAATCTGCAGCTGGAATAAGGTTTTATAGGATTTTCAGACATTTGAAAGGCCTCATCAGATATCAACAGAAACGGCATTGGTGGAGCACCGTTACCTGGTAGTGGTTGAGGTGGTGGGAAGTCGAATTGTCTATTATATAGCCTTCGCCCCATGAACAAATGTTTAAATACCATGGAATCGTTTGTTCTTCCATAAGCCCCAACATCTATGGCCACAAAATGGTATTGGGCATCAGGGATGGCTATTAGTATGATTGAGAAATATGTTTTGTAATAAAAAAACTCAGAACCAGTGCCTTGGGGCTTGATTTAAAAAAGAAATTGTCCTAACCTGAGGTTGGGAAATATGTCTGCTTTCACCCAGGAAAAGATCATTTAAATAATTATACAAAAATAATAAAGCTATAGATAAAATTTATAACAAAAATGACCTTATGGTAAGCATTAGGCGTTCTGCCGGGGAAACACTTTGACGGAAAGTGTAGTCCTGTCTTTCGATGTGACTTGCCACCCTTCGTAACATATCGTCAAAACTTTCTACACTCATCTCTAAGTAGTTTTGAAACTTGTCCGGATAATTCCGCAATTCGGGAAACAGAACTTCAAAAGCTCCCCTTCTTATTCTTTCAGAAGTAATCGGATGCACCCAATAGTGACGGCGCAGTCTGGCTCTAAGATGTCTTCTCCAGCGTAAAACAAGGAGCATCTGAAGGGTAAGTGACCTTTGGTTGCATTTTATAGCCACTGTACCAGATCCGTCATTCAGTTTGAAAACGGATGATAACGGAATAGACGGATCAGTTGTTTCAACTAATCCGTTAGATGGATCCGGAATAAAATTATCTCTGTTAACATACGGTTTGCCGGATCCGTCTGGTATTTCCGGCAACAGACTAACGGATCCGGTGGATGAAAAACAATGTGTTTGTATGCGTTTTGACGGATCCGGCAGGTATTTGCAGAAACGGAACTGCCTGCCGGATTCCTCTAACGCAAGTGTGAAAGTACCCTTAGGCCTCTTTCACACGGGCGTGTCCGGATTAGGTCCGGATGCGTCCCGGTGCATTGCGGTAAACACGCGCGAGTAGGAACGCAATTGCAGTCAGTTTTGACTGCGATTGCGTTCCAATGTTCAGTTTTTATCGTGCGGGTGCAATGTGTTTTGCACGCGCATGATAAAAAACCAACTGTGGTACCCAGACCCGAACTTCTTCACAGAAATTCAGGTTTGGGTTAGTTGTAGTGTAGATTGTATTATTTCCCCTTATTACATGGTTATAAGGGAAAATAATAGCATTCTGAATATAGAATGCATAGTACAATAGGGCTGGAGGGGTTAAAAAAAATAATAATAATAATTTAACTCGCAGCCGGCATCTCTTCTGTCTTCATCTGTGAGCAATAGGACCTTTGATGATGTCACTGCGTTCATCACATGGTCCATCACATGATCCATCAGCGTAGTGACGTCATCAAAGGTCCTATTACTCACAGATAAAGACAGAAGAGATGCCAACTGCGCGAACAAGTGGATTAAGGTGAGTTAAATTATTATATATTTTTTTAACCCCTCCATCCCTATTGTACTATGCATTCTGTATTCAGAATGCTATTATTTTCCCTTATAACCATGTTATAAGGGGAAATAATACAATCTACACTACAACTAACCCAAACCTGAACTTCTGTGAAGCCTGGAGCTCTTTGCAGGATAAGTCGTCTGCTTGTGGCTCTATAATGTGGCAGGAATTTATATTCTGCGCTTACTATCTTCTGCTATCTTGAGGACTGACTAGCTGAGGAGGAATTTGGCTTCTCCTGGTTTCTGGACGGTACTCACAGTTGGCTTCACAGGGTATACTTCTTCCTTGAATACTGGAGGTGGCTGCTTGCTTCTACCAGCTGAGGCTGCAAGGCTCAGGCTGGGAATGATGATCAATTGATCCTGGCTTTGGATCCCTAAATCTGGGAGCTCCTATTCACACAGCCTTCCCCTACCAGGGGTGGCTGGCACACTAACTATAACTTCCTTCTCTCCCCATGAGGCAGGACATGGGCAAGCCCACTTTGCTCACAGAAGGGGGAAGTTGAACTGGAATGAACTATTCCAGTTCAGAAACACTAAACTGAAACTAAGTCCCTGTTGAACACATTGCTGCCACCTGCTGGTGAACATAGAGATTACAGCAATATATACTTTTACAAGGCTTAGAATGCACTTTTGTGAGGAAATTACATGAGATTACACAAGATGACAATGTTAATGCCCTTAAAGGATAACTGTCACATTTAGACCCTAATTTCAATTTTCATATATGTAGTTAGTAATAACATGATATTCCAGAATCAGTTACTATTAGACTGAGTTACCCCATATTTAATAAGATTCAGCCCTTAGCAACCAGTCTGCAGAAAACTGCAATTTCACTATTCAGTTAAGATGGCCGCCACTGCCCTCACCCTGAGGCTAATCCCACCTGCCCTCACTAGCCAGTAACAATAGCCCCCCAAAAGTGTCAGTAACCAGAGCCCTCCCCCCTAAAGGGTTAATCTCCTGCAGCACAAAGGGGTCCTCTTACCACATGTTTCTTTCATTTATACACTGAGCAGACGGCAGATCTCCCTTCCCTGTTGTGCGCTGGTTCAACTCTGTTTCTCCAGCTCTGCTGAGTGAGGGAGCGTCTGCCAAGCGCAGGGACAGGGAGAAGTGCACACAGCCCAGGCACTGTTATCAGCTGCTGGGGAGGACCTGGCTTTAATCATTTACTTACAGTCCCTGGCTGTCAGTAATCTGACCTTGCACGCAGCTCCTTCCTTCAACAGATAGATGGACCATGCCTAGCAACAGATAGACGGACCATGCCTAGCAACAGATAGATGGACCATGCCTAGCAACCCTATTTTAAGTGCAGGTAAAAGTAGGCAGTACAGGGAACAAAACTGTGGAATTAAGGGGTAATTGAATATACAGTGAAAAGTTGAAATAGGGCCACCAAGATGATATTAATCACCACAATCCAATACTCAAAAAATAAATAAATACGACAGTTATACTTTAACAGGTTGTAGCGGGATAGAAGAGTTTTGTAACATAACTCTGGGATGTTACAGATGTGGACCGGCAATCAGGGGCGTATTAAGTGCATGATAGGCTCGGGGCTCTCTACCCAACTCGGGCCCCCCCCCCCCCCCCCCTCCATTTTAGTTTTAGTTTTTTTATATGAGGAGGCTGCGGTGCTTCGTAAGCTCCAAAGTCTCTTCCTCGACCATATGACATCGGTCACACGGTCTCGGTGCAGCTCTGTCTCATCTGAGTGATTGGGGCTGAGCTGTAATACCAAGCGCAGTGCTATCACATGGACAGCGCTGTGCGTGGTAAGGAGCAAAGAGGCTGCGGCGCGCACTGGGACATCACGGGTCTCCTCAAACAGCTGATTGGTGGGGGTGCCAGGAGTCTGACCCCCACCATCTCATAACTCTCCGAGTACAGATTTCATAGATATTACCTGCAGTCCTATGTAACACCCCACATAACACAGTGAACTATTGTATTATGTGGGGTGTTACATAGGACTGCATGGAACATCTACTACATTATCTGCACACAGAAAGCTATCACTGTTATATGGGCTGTTACATAGGACTGCAGGTGACAAATTAAAATTTTAGTTGCCAAATTTAAAATACATACGATTATGATAGTAAAGACTTGGAGGAGAAGATGAGATGCAGGTCCCAGCGGTGAGCCCACTCTACATATAGGGCAGTGATGGCGAACCTATGGCACGGGTGCCAGAGGCGGCACTCAGTGCCCTCTCTGTGGGCACCCGCACCCTGGAAGAAGTCCAAGGTGTAACACTATGCCTTAGACTTTTTCTGCCATTCATCAGCACAGGGTATACTATGAATGGCACAGACAGCTCACTGAATGTAGGCAGGCTATTATAGATACATGATAAAGTACATGGAAGATATGTTATATTAGTATTCAGAGGAAATGGCCATGTTGGCACTTCGCGATAAATAAGTGAGTTTGGGGTTGCAGTTTTGGGCACTCGGTCTCTAAAAGGTTCACCATCACTGATATAGGGGAATAAAGCACCACATGCCTGTTACATCCAGGGACATCTCCTGTAGACCTTATCTTTCCTCTTCTCCTCCGTTGGACCCAGACCGCCATAACAAATTCTTTTAGCCGCATCTCGTCTCTACACAGTTTGTTACAGACACGTTCGATTTCTCATAATTGGGGTCATTTATCAAACTGGTGTAAAGTAGAACTGGCTTAGGTGCCCACAGCAACAAATCAGATTCCTCCTTTCATTTTCCAAAGGAGCTGAGAAAAATTAAAGAAATCTGTTGCTATGGGCAACTAAGCCAGTTCTACTTTACACCAGTTTGATAAATTACCCCAAAGGTTCCTATAGTGTCTACAGCAATTATAATGTCCCCTAGAGACCCCCAGTAATAATAACACCCTATATTGTGCTCCAGGTAATGCCTGTAAAGTGTCCCCAAAAATAATGTCCTCTAATAGAAACGTCTCCACACTACCCCCATATAGTATTTTCTCCCACACTGCCCCCATATAGTAATTTCCCCCACACTGCCCCATATAGTAATTTCCCCCACACTACCCCATATAGTAATTTCCCCCACACTGCCACATATAGTAATTTCCCCCACACTGCCCCATATAGTAATTTCCCCCACACTGCTCCATATAGTAATTTCCCCCACACTGCCCCATATAGTGATTTCCTCCACACTACCCCATATAGTAATTTCCCTCACACTGCCCCATATAGTAATTTCCCCCACACTGCCCCATATAGTAATTTCCCCCACACTGCTCCATATAGTAATTTCCCCCACACTGCCCCATATAGTGATTTCCTCCACACTGCTCCATATAGTAATTTCCCTCACACTGCCCCATATAGTAATTTCCCCCACACTGCTCCATATAGTAATTTCCCCCACACTGCCCCATACAGTAATTTCCCCCACACTGCTCCATATAGTAATTTCCCCCAAACTGCCCCATATAGTAATTTCCCCCACACTGCCCCGTATAGTAATTTCCTCCACACTGCCCCATATAGTGATTTCCTCCACACTACCCCATATAGTAATTTCCCCCACACTGCCCCATATAGTAATTTCCCCCACACTGCTCCATATAGTAATTTCCCCCACACTGCTCCATATAGTAATTTCCCCCACACTGCCCCATATAGTAATTTCCCCCACACTGCCCCATATACTAATTTCCCCCACACTGCCCCATATAGTAATTTCCCCCACACTGCCCCATATACTAATTTCCCCCACACTGCCCCATATAGTAATTTCCTCCACACTACCCCATATAGTAATTTCCCTCACACTGCTCCACATAGTAATTTCCCCCACACTGCTCCATATAGTAATTTCCCCCACACTACCCCATATAGTAATTTCCCCCACACTGCCCCATATAGTAATTTCCCCCACACTACCCCATATAGTAATTTCCCTCACACTGCTCCACATAGTAATTTCCCCCACACTGCTCCATATAGTAATTTCCCCCACACTACCCCATATAGTAATTTCCCCCACACTGCCCCATATAGTCATTTCCCCCACACTACCCCATATAGTAATTTCCCCCACACTACCCCATATAGTAATTTCCCCCACACTGCCCCATATAGTAATTTCCCCCACACTGCCCCATATAGTGATTTCCTCCACACTACCCCATATAGTAATTTCCCCCACACTGCCCCATATAGTAATTTCCCCCACACTACCCCATATAGTAATTTCCCCCACACTGCTCCATATAGTAATTTCCCCCACACTGCTCCATATAGTAATTTCCCCCACACTGCCCCATATACTAATTTACCCCACACTGCCCTATATAGTAATTCCCCCACACTACCCCCATATAGTAATTTCCCCCACACTGCCCCATATAGTAATTTCCACCGCACTGCCCCATATAGTAATTTCCCCCACACTGCCCCATATAGTAATTTCCCCCTCACTGCCCCATACAGTAATTTCCCCCTCACTGCCCCATACAGTAATTTCCCCCACACTACCCCCATATAGTAATTTCCTCCACACTGCCCCATATAGTAATTTCCCATACACTGCCCCCATATAGTAATTTCCCCCACACTGCCCCATATAGTAATTTCCCCCACACTGCCCCATATAGTAATTTCCACCACACTGCCCCATATAGTAATTTCCCCCACACTGCTCCATATAGTAATTTCCCCCACACTGCTCCATATAGTAATTTCCCCCACACTGCCCCATATAGTAATTTCCCCCACACTGCCCCATATAGTAATTTCCCCCACACTGCCCCCATATAGTAATTTCCCCCACACTGCTCCATATAGTAATTTCCCCCACACTGCCCCATATAGTAATTTCCCCCACACTGCCCCCATATAGTAATTTCCCCCACACTGCTCCATATAGTAATTTCCCCCACACTGCCCCATATAGTAATTTCCCCCACACTGCCCCATATAGTAATTTCCTCCACACTGCCCCATATAGTAATTTCCCCCCACACTGCTCCATATAGTAATTTCCCCCACACTGCCCCATATACTAATTTCCCCCACACTGCCCCATATAGTAATTTCCTCCACACTACCCCATATAGTAATTTCCCTCACACTGCTCCACATAGTAATTTCCCCCACACTGCTCCATATAGTAATTTCCCCCACACTACCCCATATAGTAATTTCCCCCACACTGCCCCATATAGTCATTTCCCCCACACTACCCCATATAGTAATTTCCCCCACACTACCCCATATAGTAATTTCCCCCACACTGCCCCATATAGTAATTTCCCCCACACTGCCCCATATAGTGATTTCCTCCACACTACCCCATATAGTAATTTCCCTCACACTGCCCCATATAGTGATTTCCTCCACACTACCCCATATAGTAATTTCCCCCACACTGCCCCATATAGTAATTTCCCCCACACTGCCCCATATAGTAATTTCCCATACACTGCCCCCATATAGTAATTTCCCCCACACTGCCCCATATAGTAATTTCCCCCACACTGCCCCATATAGTAATTTCCACCACACTGCCCCATATAGTAATTTCCCCCACACTGCTCCATATAGTAATTTCCCCCACACTGCTCCATATAGTAATTTCCCCCACACTGCCCCATATAGTAATTTCCCCCACACTGCCCCATATAGTAATTTCCCCCACACTGCCCCCATATAGTAATTTCCCCCACACTGCTCCATATAGTAATTTCCCCCACACTGCCCCATATAGTAATTTCCCCCACACTGCCCCCATATAGTAATTTCCCCCACACTGCTCCATATAGTAATTTCCCCCACACTGCCCCATATACTAATTTCCCCCACACTGCCCCATATAGTAATTTCCTCCACACTGCCCCATATAGTAATTTCCCCCCACACTGCTCCATATAGTAATTTCCCCCACACTGCCCCATATACTAATTTCCCCCACACTGCCCCATATAGTAATTTCCTCCACACTACCCCATATAGTAATTTCCCTCACACTGCTCCACATAGTAATTTCCCCCACACTGCTCCATATAGTAATTTCCCCCACACTACCCCATATAGTAATTTCCCCCACACTGCCCCATATAGTAATTTCCCCCACACTACCCCATATAGTAATTTCCCCCACACTGCCCCATATAGTAATTTCCCCCACACTGCCCCATATAGTGATTTCCTCCACACTACCCCATATAGTAATTTCCCTCACACTGCCCCATATAGTGATTTCCTCCACACTACCCCATATAGTAATTTCCCCCACACTGCCCCATATAGTAATTTCCCCCACACTACCCCATATAGTAATTTCCCCCACACTGCTCCATATAGTAATTTCCCCCACACTGCTCCATATAGTAATTTCCCCCACACTGCCCCATATACTAATTTACCCCACACTGCCCTATATAGTAATTCCCCCACACTACCCCCATATAGTAATTTCCTCCACACTGCCCCATATAGTAATTTCCACCGCACTGCCCCATATAGTAATTTCCCCCACACTGCCCCATATAGTAATTTCCCCCTCACTGCCCCATACAGTAATTTCCCCCTCACTGCCCCATACAGTAATTTCCCCCACACTGCCCCCATATAGTAATTTCCTCCACACTGCCCCATATAGTAATTTCCCCCACACTGCCCCATATAGTAATTTCCCCCACACTGCCCCATATAGTAATTTCCACCACACTGCCCCATATAGTAATTTCCCCCACACTGCTCCATATAGTAATTTCCCCCACACTGCTCCATATAGTAATTTCCCCCACACTGCCCCATATAGTAATTTCCCCCACACTGCCCCATATAGTAATTTCCCCCACACTGCCCCCATATAGTAATTTCCCCCACACTGCTCCATATAGTAATTTCCCCCACACTGCCCCATATACTAATTTCCCCCACACTGCCCTATATAGTAATTCCCCCCACACTGCCCCCATATAGTAATTTCCCCCACACTGCTCCATATAGTAATTTCCCCCACACTGCCCCATATACTAATTTACCCCACACTGCCCTATATAGTAATTCCCCCCACACTACCCCCATATAGTAATTTCCCCCACACTGCCCCATATAGTAATTTCCCCCTCACTGCCCCATACAGTAATTTCCCCCACACTACCCCCATATAGTAATTTCCTCCACACTGCCCCATATAGTAATTTCCCCCACACTGCCCCCATATAGTAATTTCCCCCACACTGCCCCCATATAGTAATTTCCCCCACACTGCCCCATATAGTAATTTCCCCCTCACTGCCCCATACAGTAATTTCCCCCACACTACCCCCATATAGTAATTTCCTCCACACTGCCCCATATAGTAATTTCCCATACACTGCCCCCATATAGTAATTTCCCCCACACTGCCCCATATAGTAATTTCCCCCACACTGCCCCATATAGTAATTTCCTCCACACTGCCCCATATAGTAATTTCCCCCACACTGCTCCATATAGTAATTTCCCCCACACTGCTCCATATAGTAATTTCCCCCACACTGCCCCATATAGTAATTTCCCCCACACTGCCCCATATAGTAATTTCCCCCACACTGCCCCCATATAGTAATTTCCCCCACACTGCTCCATATAGTAATTTCCCCCACACTGCCCCATATACTAATTTCCCCCACACTGCCCTATATAGTAATTCCCCCCACACTGCCCCATATAGTAATTTCCCCCACTCTGCTCCATATAGTAATTTCCCCCACACTACCCCATATAGTAATTTCCCCCACACTACCCCATATAGTAATTTCCCCCACACTGCCCCATATAGTAATTTCCCCCACACTGCCCCATATAGTGATTTCCTCCACACTGCCCCATATAGTAATTTCCACCGCACTGCCCCATACAGTAATTTCCCCCACACTACCCCCATATAGTAATTTCCTCCACACTGCCCCATATAGTAATTTCCACCGCACTGCCCCATACAGTAATTTCCCCCACACTACCCCCATATAGTAATTTCCCCCACACTGCCCCATATAGTAATTTCCCCCTCACTGCCCCATACAGTAATTTCCCCCTCACTGCCCCATACAGTAATTTCCCCCACACTACCCCCATATAGTAATTTCCTCCACACTGCCCCATATAGTAATTTCCCATACACTGCCCCCATATAGTAATTTCCCCCACACTGCCCCATATAGTAATTTCCCCCTCACTGCCCCATATAGTAATTTCCCTCACACTACCCCCATATAGTAATTTCCCCCACACTACCCCATATAGTAATTTCCCCCTCACTGCCCCATATAGTAATTTCCCCCTCACTGCCCCATATAATAATTTCCCCCACACTGCCCCATATAGTAATTTCCCCCACACTGCCCCATATAGTAATTTCCCCCACACTGCTCCTTATAGGAATTTCCCAAACACTGCCCCATATAGTAATTTCCCCCACACTGCCCCATATAGTAATTTCCCCCACACTCCCCCATATAGTCATTTCCCCCACACTGCCCCATATAGTCATTTCCCCCATATAGTAATTTCCCCCACACTGCCCCATATAGTAATTCCCCCTACACTGCTCCATATAGTAATTTCCTCCACACTGCCCCATATAGTAATTTCTTCCACTCTGCCCCATATAGTAATTTCCCCCACACTGCCCCATATAGTAATTTCCTCCACACTACCCCATATAGTAATTCCTCCACACTGCCCCATATAGTAATTTGCCCCCACACTGCCCCATATAGTAATTTGCCCCCACACTGCCCCATATAGTAATTTCCCTCACACTGCCCCATATAGTAATTTCCCTCACACTACCCACATATAGTAATTCCTCCACACTGCCCCATATAGTAATTTCCCCCCACACTGCCCCATATAGTAATTTCCCTCACACTACCCACATATAGTAATTCCTCCACACTGCCCCATATAGTAATTTCCTCCACACTGCCCCATATAGTAATTTGCCCCCACACTGCCCCATATAGTAATTTCCCCCACACTGCCCCATATAGTAATTTCCCCCACACTGCTCCATATAGTAATTACCCTCACACTGCCCCATATAGTAATTTGCCCCCACACTGCCCCCATATAGTAATTCCTCCACACTGCCCCATATAGTAATTTCCCCCACACTACCCACATATAGTAATTTCCCCCTCACTGCCCCATATTGTAATTCCCCCACACTGCCCCATATAGTAATTTCCTCCACACTTCCCCCATATAGTAATTTCCTCCACACTGCCCCCATATAGTAATTTCCCCCATACTGCCCCATATAGTAATTTCCCCCACACTGCCCCCATATAGTAATTTCCCCCACACTGCCCCATATAGTAATTTCCCCCACACTGCCCCATATAGTAATTTCCCCCAAACTGCCCCATATAGTAATTTCCTCCACACTTCCCCATATAGTAATTTCCCCCACACTACCCACATATAGTAATTCCTCCACACTGCCCCATATAGTAATTTCCCCCACACTACCCACATATAGTAATTTCCCCCTCACTGCCCCATATAGTAATTTCCTCCACACTGCCCCATATAGTAATTTCCTCCACACTTCCCCATATAGTAATTTCCCCCACACTACCCACATATAGTAATTCCTCCCACACTGCATCCCATTAAGTAATTTTCTTTCACACTGCCACTGAAGTATTTTGCCCCCACACTGCACCCCATGAAGTAATTTGCCCCCACACTGCACCCCATTAAGTATTTTGCCCCCACACTGCACCCCATGAAGTAATTTGCCCCCACACTGCACCCCATGAAGTAATTTGCCCCCACACTGCACCCCATGAAGTAATTTGCCCCCACACTGCACCATGAAGTAATTTGCCCCCCATGAAGTGATTTTCCCCCACACTGCCTCCATGAAGTAATTTGCCCCCACACTGCACCCCCTGAACTGATTTGCCCCTACACTGCACCCCATGAAGTAATTTTTCCCCAAGTAATAATCTGCCCCACATTTAATAATCTGCCCCCCCATGAACTGATTAGGTACCACACTGCCCCATACCCTCCTCTGCCCCTCCAAAGTTGGCACACACAGAAACAAAAAAAAAAGTAAAGCTAATACTTACCTGTGTCCGGCATGGTGAGGCAGGCGCGCATTCTTCATTCTCCTGCGTCCCTACCGGCACAGGCGCGCGATGATGTCATCACGCACGCCTGCGCCGGGATTTCACTACCACATAGGCATCAGGCCTACTAGGTCTGAAGCCTATGGCGGTGATCGGCAGTGGGGCAGGGAACTATTCGCTCCCGTGCCCCGCCGCAGTATGTGGGCGTTCGGGTCGGCGTTGGGCCCCCCAGGGATGCCGGGCCCGGGGCTACGGACCTGAACGACCCTATTATAATCCGCCACTGCCCACAATCCAGAAGGAGCAGTGTGGAACGGAGGCACGGAACCCCATGGAAGCACTGTGGAGTACTGCCGTGGGGTTTCTCTCTGTGCCTCCGCACCGCAAATAAATAGAACATGTTCTTTTTTTCCTGCGGTGTGGACAGATCGCAGACCCATTCAAGTCTCAAGGATAGTGCCCGCGCAGTGGGGACCGCAAACTGCAGTCCCCAATGCACGGAACGTCCGGCGCGTTTGTGTGCATGAGCCCTAAGTGGGCTTAACCCAGGAGACCTGCTTAACCTGTTACATAATCAGAAAACACCTGAAAATAGTCCCTGTTACCAGTGCTCGGTATATGGAGACAGCCGACATGGAGAGAAGGTGTCTCTGCATTCAAAGTACATAACGAATAGAAGGAAACCTGAAAAATACTAATATAAAAATGCAAGTAAAAAAGAAGAAAAAAATGGATTTCTTTATTTACCCAAACACGCAATGGCATTGACTGTCGGGTGAATAAAGGAATCCACTTGTTTCACTGAAGTCAGAAGATAGATAGATAGATAGATAGATAGATAGATAGATAGATAGATAGATAGATAGATAGATAGATAGAAGGCCGTGGAGGATGAGGCTCATTTCCTGCTGCGGTGCCCCAAATACTCAGCAGTGAGGGAGACTGACTTCAGGAGACTGTCTGATCTCTGCCCAGACTTCACCTCCATGGAGGAGGAGACGAGACTCTCCATACTGCTGGGGGAAGAGGAGAACACAGCGGCCACAGCAGCACAATATACACTGGGAACACTTAAACAACACAATGTAACTCCAAGTCAATCACACTTCTGTGAAATCAAACTGTCCACTTAGGAAGCAACACTGAGTGGCAATTAATTTCACATGCTGTTGTGCAAATGGGATAGACGACAGGTGGAAATTATAGGCAATTAGCAAGACACCCCCAATAAAGGAGTGGTTCTGGAGTGGTAACCACAGACCACTTCTCAGTTCCTATGCTTCCTGGCTGATGTTTTGGTCACTTTTGAATGCTGGCAGTGCTTTCACTCTAGTGGTAGCATGAGACGGAGTCTACAACCCACACAAGTGGCTCAGGTAGAGCAGCTTATCCAGGATGGCACATCAATGCGAGCTGTGGCAAGAAGGTTTGCTGTGTCTGTCAGCGTAGTGTCCAGAGCATGGAGGCGCTACCAGGAGACAGGCCAGTACATCAGGAGAAGTGGAGGAGGCCGTAGGAGAGCAACAACCCAGCAGCAGGACCGCTACCTCCGCCTTTGTGCAAGGAGGAACAGGAGGAGCACTGCCAGAGCCCTGCAAAATGACCTCCAGCAGGCCACAAATGTGCATGTGTCTGCTCAAACGGACAGAAACAGACTCCATGAGGGTGATATGAGGGCCCGACGTCCGCAGGTGGGGGTTGTGCTTACAGCCCAACACCGTGCAGGACGTTTGGCATTTGCCAGAGAACACCAAGATTGGCAAATTCGCCACTGGCGCCCTGTGCTCTTCACAGATGAAAGCAGATTCACACTGAGCACATGTGACAGACGTGACAGAGTCTGGAGACGCCGTGGAGAACGTTCTGCTGCCTGCAACATCCTCCAGCATGACCGGTTTGGCATTGGGTCAGTAATGGTGTGGGGTGGCATTTCTTTGGAGGGCCGCACAGCCCCCCATGTGCTCGCCAGAGGTAGCCTGACTGCCATTAGGTACCGAGATGAGATCCTCAGACCCCTTGTGAGACCATATGCTGGTGCGGTTGGCCCTGGGTTCCTCCTAATGCAAGACAATGCTAGACTCCATGTGGCTGGAGTGTGTCAGCAGTTCCTGCAAGACGAAGGCATTGATGCTATGGACTGGCCCGCCCGTTCCCCAGACCTGAATCCAATTGAGCACATCTGGGACATCATGTCTCGCTCTATCCACCAACGTCACGTTGCACCACAGACTGTCCAGGAGTTGGCAGATGCTTTAGTCCAGGTCTGGGAGGAGATCCCTCAGGAGACCGTCCGCCACCTCATCAGGAGCATGCACAGGCGTTGTAGGGAGGTCATACAGGCACGTGGAGGCCACACACACGACTGAGCCTCATTTTGACTTGTTTTAAGGACATTACATCAAAGTTGGATCAGCCTGTAGTGTGTTTTTCCACTTTAATTTTGAGTGTGACTCCAAATCCAGACCTCCATGGGTTAAAAATTTGATTTCCATTTTTTTATTTTGGTGTGATTTTGTTGTCAGCACATTCAACTATGTAAAGAGCAAAGTATTTCAGAAGAATTTTTAATTAACTCAGATCTAGGATGTGTTATTTTGGTGTTCCCTTAATTTTTTTGAGCAGTGTATTATTGCCTGCCATAGACTGAGAGGAGCCTGATATACCATGGACTCCTATACCCCCACCCTGTATATGTCCCCATCCCCCAACCCTACCCAATTATTTCCCACTTGCTTTGGCAATGCTAAAATGTATTTAGTCGTGCCAATAAAGCTGATTTGATTTGATGATTTGATAATATATAAATAGATAGATAATATATAAATAGATTAATAGATAGATAGATAGATAGATGATAGACAGATAATAGATAGACAGAGCGATAGATAGATAATAGATAGAGAGCTATGAGATAGATAGATAGGAGATAGATAATAGATATAATAGATAGATAGGAGATACATAGATATAATAGATAGATAGATAGATAGATAGATAGATAGATAGATATAATAGATAGATAGAAAGATATAATTGATAGATAGACAGAGAGATAGAAAAACACAAAATATAGAACATGCTGCACGTGGCGGAAATCACCTCGCCACTGGGTTTTGGAGGGGCCTCTTGCCTCAGGATTATGGCCCATATACTAACTCTGAAGGAGAAGACAGCCTAAATCTCTGGAACTGTTTTGGGCAGGTAAGCCATGCTTGCGGTCGGCCAAATGTGACTTCCATGGAATTCGGGAACCCCTGCTCGGATCTGGGTGATTTTTGGATATGTTCTTCACCCAGATCCGAGCTATCCATGGATGTATACATTATGGGAATATGTGGGGTTTTGAGGTGGTTTCTGTGTTTTGGGGAAAAATGTGTGTTTTCTGCCTGTGAGTGATTAAGTTAGCCCATTATGTTTGGTAATTGTATCACAGGCAGAGCCCATTGTGTTTTGGTAATTGTATTTTGTTGATTGCATCACAGACAATGCCTATTCTGTTATTGATTGCGTCAGAGGCAATGTCATTGTGTTTGTTGAATGTATAGTTTTTGTGTTTAAACTGTAAAGCTGTAAAGGATTGGCTGCTATGTTATGTCCTCAGTTCCCAAACAGGTCCACGGGGGTGGTACCCTTGTTGGAAAATGTGTATATAAGTCAATGCTGGTGTGTTCAATAAAGAGTTCCTGTTTTACCCTCAACATAGAGTGTCATCTCACGTGTGGGGGAACAGCTATATTTACTCTGGGGATTGCTATCGGTATTATACTCCCCTGGGATTACAACACGGTTCTACCCACTGGAATTTGGATTCTTGTCTTGGGCCCAGGGTGGGTGGAAGACGGCGAGACCTCAACCAAGCTGCAGCGGTTTGTGGGGTCGGCAGTGATTACGGTGTCAAGTGGAGTGCTTGGAGCCCTCAGGAAGCACTAGGAGCATCCATCGACGGAGGTACCCGGTCGGGGTGCCAGGAGATCCGTTACACTGCATTTTTCACGCAACGCACAACTGAGGTGTGAAAAAAAATAAATCTCATGTACACAGACCCATTGAAATGAATGGGTCAGGATTCAGTGCGGGTGCTATGCGTTCATGTCATGCATTGCACCCGCACGGAAAACTCGTTCGTGTGAAAGGGGCCTAAAAGAGTGATCTTGTGATGTCACATTGCTGCGAGTGCCAGGTCCTGCTACCTAAAGTGTTCCTGTGGTGAGGGGAGCATTATTTTGTATTTTTTATTTGTTGGCATTATCATGGGTTTATAGATGAGGCAGTATTGGGTCATTCCATACACAGGGGGCACCATTGGGTTTTTTTTAAGCACCCTGCCTTCCGTGCCACTCATATACCTGCGCACTTCTGTCTAAATGGCAATTGGCCTATTGATTTCAAAGGGGTCAAAATGGACAAAAAATAGGACCTGTGTAACGGTCACGTCCACACACACACAGGGGGGGGAGGATAGTGACCACTGCGCTCCACCCTCACCCCTGGCCCTGCCTACTTGCCTCGCGAGTACTGATGACAGGGGACAACTGGACGGCAGTCCCTAACTTAGGATACGTGCAGGGAGGACAGACAAGACAAATAACGGATTGGGAACGGACCGGGTCAATACCTAGAGAGCTACGCAGTACCAAGGGATAAGCAGAGAATAGTCAGGAGAAGCCAGGGTCAAATACCAGGAGAGCAATAAAGTACCACAGGAGTCCGCAGAGAATCGTCAGATGGAAGCCGGGGTCAGGATACCAGGAGAGTAATGAAGTACAACAGGAGTCCGCAGAGAATCGTCAGATGGAAACCGGGGTCGGAATACCAGGAGAGTAATGAAGTACAACAGGAGTCCGCAGAGAATCGTCAGATGGAAACCGGGGTCGGAATACCAGGAGAGTAATGAAGTACAACAGGAGTCCGCAGAGAATTGTCAGATGGAAGCCGGGGTCAGGATACCAGGAGAGTAATGAAGTACAACAGGAGTCCGCAGACAATCGTCAGATGGAAGCCGGGGTCAGGATACCAGGAGAGCAGCGCAGTACAGGAGGAGCAGGCAGAGGATCGTCAGATGGAAGCCGGGGTCAGGATACCAGGAGAGTAATGAAGTACAACTGGAGTCCGCAGAGAATCGTCAGGTGGAAGCCGGGGTCAGGATACCAGGAGAGTAATGAAGTACAACAGGAGTCCGCAGAGAGTCGTCAGGTGGAAGCCGGGGTCAGGATACCAGGAGAGTAATGAAGTACAACAGGAGTCCGCAGAGAATCGTCAGGTGGAGCCGGGGTCAGAATACCAGGAGAGTAATGAAGTACAACAGGAGTCCGCAGAGAATCGTCAGATGGAAGCTGGGGTCAGCATACCAGGAGAGTAATGAAGTACAACAGGAGTCCGCAGAGAATCATCAAATGGAAGCCGGGGTCAGGATACCAGGAGAGTAATTGTCATGACCGGCGTGCCGATCACATACGTGACGCAAAGGGAGGGAAATGGGAAGGCCCTGTCCAAGGGAGAGGGAAAGGTGGTGACCCCTAACTCACCTTGAGGCTGGCACCTGACTGCCCTGACGTCCCTAGACGGGTTTATCACCCGTACGCCGATCACGTGCCTAAACCCTGGCTTTCCCTGAGATGAGCCCTACGTAGTGAATAGGGCGGTGGGAACACTAGTCCGCACCACTAACACTAAAGGGAAACACCAAGGAGAGGACAGACAATACAGACAAACATATAATCCCAGGTGAGCGACCACAGCAGACCACAAAGGCCCAACAGGGATCCGGAGGGTAACGCTCTGGAACAACAACCAGGAATCACAGCTACAGTGTGGGTCAGTATAGAAGTCCAGGCAGTATAGAAGTCCAGGCAGGAAGCTCTATATCTGGCAACCAGAGAAGTGGGAGATGGGAATATAAGGAGGTTGGGATTGCTGGACAAGAAACAGCTGAGGAGAAGAAGCTACAGATCCCTGAGTGAGCCAAAAAGGATTGCAAGGCAAACCCAGAAAGCTACCATTAAGAAACAGCACTATCTTTAGACACAGAGCGCGCAGCCACCCGCTTCGACTTCCTGACCCCGGGTATAACGGAGTCAGACGTGGCTCTTGACACCCTCGTGACAGTACCCCCCTTTCCAAGAGGGGCCTCCAGACACTCAGGACTAGGTCTCTCAGGATGAGAGGCATGAAAAGCCCGAACTAAACTGTCGGCGTTTACCTCAGACGCTGGGACCCACATTCTTTCCTCGGGACCATAACCCCTCCAATGCACCAGATATTGAAGAGAGCGGCGGACCCGACGAGAATCAACAATTTTGGATATTTGAAACTCTAGATTACCATCAACAACAACAGGAGGGGGGTGGCAGCGGTGACGGTTCTAGAGGTGGAACATACTTTTTGAGTAACGACTTATGGAAGACGTTATGGATTTTAAAAGTTTGAGGTAGCTCCAGGCGAAAAGCCAAGGGGTTAATGATGGCTACTATTTTGTAAGGACCAATGAACCTAGGACCCAGTTTCCAAGAGGGAACCTTTAACTTAATATTCCTAGTAGATAACCACACATAGTCATTCACTCCTAGGTCCGGAGCTGGCGACCGTTTCTTATCAGCCATGCATTTATTTTTACCTCCCATATTTTTCAAGTTAGCTTGCACCTTCTGCCATACAGATGAAAGAGATGACGAAAACCGTTCCTCTTCGGGAACCCCAGAAGACCCCCCTCTTTGAAAGTACAGAATTGTGGATGAAAACCATATGCACCAAGAAATGGTGACTTGCCAGTGGATTCCTGACGGCGATTATTTATAGCAAACTCGGCTAACGGTAAATATGATGACCACACCTCTTGGTTTTCAGACACAAAACACCTTAGATATGTCTCAAGGTTTTGGTTGGTACGCTCAGTCTGTCCATTTGACTGAGGATGGAAAGTTGAGGAAAAGGACAAGTGTACCCCCAAACGGAAACAAAAAGCTTTCCAAAACTTAGAAATAAACTCGGTTCCCCGATCCGAAACAACATCGGAAGGGACCCCGTGAAGCTTCACGATTTCACTGACGAATACCTGAGCAAGAGTCTTAGCATTAGGTAGTGCGGGTAGCGCAATGAAGTGTACCATTTTGCTAAACCTGTCTACTACTACCAATATAACTGTTTTACCCGCAGACAACGGTAAGTCAGTGATGAAATCCATTGACAGATGTGTCCATGGCCTATTGGGAATGACAAGTGGCAATAAAGACCCTGCAGGACGTGTATGAGAGACTTTTGCGCGTGCACAAGTAGAACAAGTAGACACAAAATCCATGACATCACCACAGGTCCTTTACTTCATCCTGCAGCACAGCCTAGTGCCTGACTCCTCCCACACATGATCACATGTTCATGACATCACCACAGGTACTTTACTTCCTCCTGCAGCACAGCCTGGTGCCTGACTCCTCCCACACATGATCACATGTTTATGACATCAGCACAGGTCCTTTACTTCATCCTGTAGCACAGGCTGGTGCCTGACTCCTCCCACACATGATCACATGTTCATGACATCACCACAGGTTCATAATTCCTCCTGCAGCACAGCCTAGTGCCTGACTCCTCCCACACGTGATCACATGTTCATGACATCACCACAGGTCCTTTACTTCATCCTGCAGCACAGCCTAGTGCCTGACTCCTCCCACACATGATCACATGTTCATAACATCACCACAGGTCCTTTACTTCGTCCTGCAGCACAGCCTGGTGCCCTACTCCTCCCACACGTGATCACATGTTCATGACATCACCACAGGTCCTTTACTTCATCCTGCAGCACAGCCTAGTGCCTGACTCCTCCCACACATGATCACATGTTCATGACATCACCACAGGTACTTTACTTCCTCCTGCAGCACAGCCTGGTGCCTGACTCCTCCCACACATGATCACATGTTTATGACATCAGCACAGGTCCTTTACTTCATCCTGTAGCACAGGCTGGTGCCTGACTCCTCCCACACATGATCACATGTTCATGACATCACCACAGGTTCATAATTCCTCCTGCAGCACAGCCTGGTGCCTGACTCCTCCCACACATGATCACATGTTCATAACATCACCACAGGTCCTTTACTTCATCCTGCAGCACAGCCTAGTGCCTGTCTCCTCCCACACGTGATCACATGTTCATGACATCACCACAGGTCCTTTACTTCCTCCTGCAGCACAGCCTAGTGCCTGACTCCTCCCACACATGATCACATGTTCATAACATCACCACAGGTCCTTTACTTCGTCCTGCAGCACAGCCTGGTGCCCTACTCCTCCCACACGTGATCACATGTTCATGACATCACCACAGGTCCTTTACTTCATCCTGCAGCACAGCCTAGTGCCTGACTCCTCCCACACATGATCACATGTTCATGACATCACCACAGGTACTTTACTTCCTCCTGCAGCACAGCCTGGTGCCTGACTCCTCCCACACATGATCACATGTTTATGACATCAGCACAGGTCCTTTACTTCATCCTGTAGCACAGGCTGGTGCCTGACTCCTCCCACACATGATCACATGTTCATGACATCACCACAGGTTCATAATTCCTCCTGCAGCACAGCCTAGTGCCTGACTCCTCCCACACGTGATCACATGTTCATGACATCACCACAGGTCCTTTACTTCATCCTGCAGCACAGCCTAGTGCCTGTCTCCTCCCACACGTTATCACATGTTCATGACATCACCACAGGTCCTTTACTTCATCCTGCAGCACAGCCTAGTGCCTGTCTCCTCCCACACGTGATCACATGTTCATGACATCACCACAAGTCCTTTACTTCGTCCTGCAGCACAGCCTAGTGCCTGACTCCTCCCACACATGATCACATGTTCATGACATCACCACAGGTCTTTTATTCCCCCTGCAGAACAGCCTGGTGCCTGACTCCTCCCACATATGATCACATATTAATGACATCACCACAGGTCCTTTACTTCATCCTGCAGCACAGCCTAGTGCCTGTCTCCTCCCACACGTTATCACATGTTCATGACATCACCACAGGTCCTTTACTTCGTCCTGCAGCACAGCCTAGTGCCTGACTCCTCCCACACATGATCACATGTTCATGACATCACCACAGGTCCTTTACTTCATCCTGTAGCACAGCCTGGTGCCTGACTCCTCCCACACATGATCACATGTTCATGACATCACCATAGGTCCTTTACTTCATCCTGCAGCACAGCCTGGTGCCTGACTCCTCCCATACATGATCACATGTTCATGACATCACCACAGGTCTTTTATTCCCCCTGCAGAACAGCCTGGTGCCTGACTCCTCCCACATATGATCACATATTAATGACATCACCACAGGTCCTTTACTTCCTCCTGTAGCAAAGCCTGGTGCCTGACTCCTCCCACACATGATCACATGTTCATGACATCACCACAGGTCCTTTACTTCCTCCTGTAGCACAGCCTAGTGCCTGACTCCTCCCACACGTGATCACATGTTCATGACATCACCACAGGTACTTTACTTCATCCTGCAGCACAGCCTAGTGCCTGTCTCCTCCCACACGTTATCACATGTTCATGACATCACCACAGGTTCATAATTCCTCCTGCAGCACAGCCTAGTGCCTGACTCCTCCCACACATGATCACATGTTCATAACATCACCACAGGTCCTTTACTTCATCCTGCAGCACAGCCTAGTGCCTGTCTCCTCCCACACGTGATCACATGTTCATGACATCACCACAGGTCCTTTACTTCCTCCTGCAGCACAGCCTAGTGCCTGACTCCTCCCACACATGATCACATGTTCATAACATCACCACAGGTCCTTTACTTCGTCCTGCAGCACAGCCTGGTGCCCTACTCCTCCCACACGTGATCACATGTTCATGACATCACCACAGGTCCTTTACTTCATCCTGCAGCACAGCCTAGTGCCTGACTCCTCCCACACATGATCACATGTTCATGACATCACCACAGGTACTTTACTTCCTCCTGCAGCACAGCCTGGTGCCTGACTCCTCCCACACATGATCACATGTTTATGACATCAGCACAGGTCCTTTACTTCATCCTGTAGCACAGGCTGGTGCCTGACTCCTCCCACACATGATCACATGTTCATGACATCACCACAGGTTCATAATTCCTCCTGCAGCACAGCCTAGTGCCTGACTCCTCCCACACGTGATCACATGTTCATGACATCACCACAGGTCCTTTACTTCATCCTGCAGCACAGCCTAGTGCCTGTCTCCTCCCACACGTTATCACATGTTCATGACATCACCACAGGTCCTTTACTTCATCCTGCAGCACAGCCTAGTGCCTGTCTCCTCCCACACGTGATCACATGTTCATGACATCACCACAAGTCCTTTACTTCGTCCTGCAGCACAGCCTGGTGCCCTACTCCTCCCACACGTGATCACATGTTCATGACATCACCACAGGTCCTTTACTTCGTCCTGCAGCACAGCCTAGTGCCTGACTCCTCCCACACATGATCACATGTTCATGACATCACCACAGGTCTTTTATTCCCCCTGCAGAACAGCCTGGTGCCTGACTCCTCCCACATATGATCACATATTAATGACATCACCACAGGTCCTTTACTTCATCCTGCAGCACAGCCTAGTGCCTGTCTCCTCCCACACGTTATCACATGTTCATGACATCACCACAGGTCCTTTACTTCGTCCTGCAGCACAGCCTAGTGCCTGACTCCTCCCACACATGATCACATGTTCATGACATCACCACAGGTCCTTTACTTCATCCTGTAGCACAGCCTGGTGCCTGACTCCTCCCATACATGATCACATGTTCATGACATCACCACAGGTCTTTTATTCCCCCTGCAGAACAGCCTGGTGCCTGACTCCTCCCACATATGATCACATATTAATGACATCACCACAGGTCCTTTACTTCCTCCTGTAGCAAAGCCTGGTGCCTGACTCCTCCCACACATGATCACATGTTTATGACATCAGCACAGGTCCTTTACTTCATCCTGTAGCACAGGCTGGTGCCTGACTCCTCCCACACATGATCACATGTTCATGACATCACCACAGGTTCATAATTCCTCCTGCAGCACAGCCTAGTGCCTGACTCCTCCCACACGTGATCACATGTTCATGACATCACCACAGGTCCTTTACTTCATCCTGCAGCACAGCCTAGTGCCTGTCTCCTCCCACACGTTATCACATGTTCATGACATCACCACAGGTCCTTTACTTCATCCTGCAGCACAGCCTAGTGCCTGTCTCCTCCCACACGTGATCACATGTTCATGACATCACCACAAGTCCTTTACTTCGTCCTGCAGCACAGCCTGGTGCCCTACTCCTCCCACACGTGATCACATGTTCATGACATCACCACAGGTCCTTTACTTCGTCCTGCAGCACAGCCTAGTGCCTGACTCCTCCCACACATGATCACATGTTCATGACATCACCACAGGTCTTTTATTCCCCCTGCAGAACAGCCTGGTGCCTGACTCCTCCCACATATGATCACATATTAATGACATCACCACAGGTCCTTTACTTCATCCTGCAGCACAGCCTAGTGCCTGTCTCCTCCCACACGTTATCACATGTTCATGACATCACCACAGGTCCTTTACTTCGTCCTGCAGCACAGCCTAGTGCCTGACTCCTCCCACACATGATCACATGTTCATGACATCACCACAGGTCCTTTACTTCATCCTGTAGCACAGCCTGGTGCCTGACTCCTCCCACACATGATCACATGTTCATGACATCACCATAGGTCCTTTACTTCATCCTGCAGCACAGCCTGGTGCCTGACTCCTCCCATACATGATCACATGTTCATGACATCACCACAGGTCTTTTATTCCCCCTGCAGAACAGCCTGGTGCCTGACTCCTCCCACATATGATCACATATTAATGACATCACCACAGGTCCTTTACTTCCTCCTGTAGCAAAGCCTGGTGCCTGACTCCTCCCACACATGATCACATGTTCATGACATCACCACAGGTCCTTTACTTCCTCCTGTAGCACAGCCTGATGCCTGTCTCCTCCCACACGTGATCACATGTTCATGACATCACCACAGGTTCATAATTCCTCCTGCAGCACAGCCTGGTGCCTGTCTCCTCCCACACGTGATCACATGTTAATGACATCACCACAGGTCCATTACTTCCTCCTGTAGCACAGCCTAGTGCCTGACTCCTCCCACACGTGATCACATGTTCATGACATCACCACAGGTTCATAATTCCTCCTGCAGCACAGCCTAGTGCCTGACTCCTCCCACACGTGATCACATGTTCATGACATCACCACAGGTCCTTTACTTCCTCCTGTAGCACAGCCTGGTGCCTGACTCCTCCCACACGTGATCACATGTTCATGACATCACCACAGGTTCATAATTCCTCCTGCAGCACAGCCTGGTGCCTGACTCCTCCCACACGTGATCACATGTTCATGACATCACCACAGGTCCTTTACTTCATCCTGCAGCACAGCCTGGTGCCTGACTCCTCCCACACATGATCACATGTTTATGACATCAGCTCAGGTCCTTTATTTCATCCTGCAGCACAGCCTGGTGCCTGACTCCTCCCACACATGATCACATGTTCATGACATCACCACAGGTTCATAATTCCTCCTGCAGCACAGCCTGGTGCCTGACTCCTCCCACACGTGATCACATGTTCATGACATCACCACAGGTCCATTACTTCCTCCTGTAGCACAGCCTGGTGCCTGACTCCTCCCACACATGATCACATGTTTATGACATCAGCACAGGTCCTTTACTTCCTCCTGCAGCACAGCCTGGTGCCTGACTCCTCCCACACATGATCACATGTTTATGACATCAGCACAGGTCCTTTACTTCATCCTGTAGCACAGGCTGGTGCCTGACTCCTCCCACACATGATCACATGTTCATGACATCACCACAGGTTCATAATTCCTCCTGCAGCACAGCCTGGTGCCTGACTCCTCCCACACGTGATCACATGTTCATGACATCACCACAGGTCTTTTATTCCCCCTGCAGAACAGCCTGGTGCCTGACTCCTCCCACATATGATCACATATTAATGACATCACCACAGGTCCTTTACTTCCTCCTGTAGCAAAGCCTGGTGCCTGACTCCTCCCACACATGATCACATGTTTATGACATCAGCACAGGTCCTTTACTTCATCCTGTAGCACAGGCTGGTGCCTGACTCCTCCCACCACTGATGGATTGCCGGGTGGTCTGTAACCATGGAAACAAGCAGTGTATAATGTGATAGAAAGATGAATCCAGAAAGCAAAGGAGGCAATATAGACAATCACAATACATTAGTAATGCTTGAATTAACATTGGCTACATAATAAATGCCATTTACTGAAGTGATACAACCCCTTTAAGGCCTGTTTAGACCTGCATTAAAGAGATCTGGCAAGGAGCAGCCTTCAGGATTTTTAAGCATTCTGGTGGTATCCAGCCACACCCTGACAAATGTGCAGAGAAGTGGGTGGACAAATCCCATTGGGATCAGCGGTTTGCGTCCGGCCGCTACTCTGCATGTTTTCCGGGTTGTGTCCTGATCTCTGCCGCTCCCCATTATAGTGAATGATCTGGACATCTCCGACAGGAGAACAGCCGGAGACAGAAAATGCTACTTTGAAACTAACCTCAGGCTCCGCAGGCGGAAAGACCCGCATCTCCGCAGCCGGAAAGACCCGCATCTCCGCAGCCGGAAAGACCCGCATCTCCGCAGCCGAAAAGACCAGCATCTCCGCAGCCAGAAAGACCCACAACTCCGCAGCCGGTAATCAACAGATTCCTGAGAACAGGACCCAGGAAGGAAACATGCAGGACATGATGTCCCTGTTGTGGAGGATGCCGTGGATGACCCTGCTTTGGGAGACGCTGTGGATGTCCCTGTTGTCCCTTTTATTGTTATAATGTTCTCCCTGAAGTGTCCTCAGTATTTATACTGCCACCTAATGTTATAATGCTCTCCCTGAAGTACCCCAGTATTTTTTTACTGCCCCTACTGTTATAATGCTCTCCCTGGAGTACCCCAGTATTTATACTGTCCCCTACTGTTATAATGCTCTCCCTGAAGTACCCCAGTATTTATACTGCCCCCTACTGTTATAATGCTCTCCCTGGAGTGTCCCCAGTATTTATACTGCCCCCTACTGTTATAATGCTCTCCCTGAAGTACCCCAGTATTTATACTGTCCCCTACTGTTATAATGCTCTCCCTGAAGTACCTCAGTATTTATACTGCCCCCTACTGTTATAATGCTCTCCCTGAAGTACCCCAGTATTTATACTGCCCCCTACTGTTATAATGCTCTCCCTGGAGTGTCCCCAATATTTATACTGCCTCCTACTGTTATAATGCTCTCCCTGGAGTGTCCCCAGTATTTATACTGCCACCTAATGTTATAATGCTCTCCCTGAAGTACCCCAGTATTTTTTTACTGCCCCTACTGTTATAATGCTCTCCCTGGAGTACCCCAGTATTTATACTGTCCCCTACTGTTATAATGCTCTCCCTGAAGTACCCCAGTATTTATACTGCCCCCTACTGTTATAATGCTCTCCCTGGAGTGTCCCCAGTATTTATACTGCCCCCTACTGTTATAATGCTCTCCCTGAAGTACCCCAATATTTATACTGTCCCCTACTGTTATAATGCTCTCCCTGAAGTACCTCAGTATTTATACTGCCCCCTACTGTTATAATGCTCTCCCTGAAGTACCCCAGTATTTATACTGCCCCCTACTGTTATAATGCTCTCCCTGGAGTGTCCCCAATATTTATACTGCCTCCTACTGTTATAATGCTCTCCCTGGAGTGTCCCCAGTATTTATACTGCCCCCTACTGTTATAATGCTCTCCCTGCAGTGCCCCCAGTACTTATTTTCCTCCCTTTAGTTTCCTCAGAAACTATAATTCTGTATACAGTCACATATAAACAACATCACCCCCTCTCCCCAGCCTCCTCCAACATGCAATCCCATGTAAGCATCATCACCCCCTTAACATACAGTCCCATGTAAATAACATCCCTCCCTTCAGCACTAACAGTCCCAGTTAAATAACCACAACCCCCAGCATTCCTCTGGCTCTCACACCGAACCCTTCCCTTCACTTACCTCTCCTCATGTAGCAGACCTCGCCACTGCTTCTGCCCCAGGACTTCAATTCACTGCAGAGCGACATCCTCTCCTGCACTGTCACATGATGGAGACATCATCGCAGGTCTTCAACCACTGCCTTCAGCACTGATCACATGGACTGTGATGTCATCACAGGTCCTTCAGCTCTTCCAATGCATTAGATTCAATTGTATTGCCGTCCTGAGGACAGCAATACAGTTGTATCTATCTGGCAGGCAGGACATTCGGGGCCTGGGACAAAACATCTGGGGCCCAGGCCCCGAATGTTTTAACCTAGCAATGGCTCTGCCTTTCTGTAAGTGTGATTTACTCCTCCTTATCTTTTCTGTAAGGTCCAGAGCTGAAAACAAACATAGTGTGAAGTAAGGAAATGGACATCACAGCAATACATTGATGGCAGATTTCACAGAAGTGATATGTTCCCTACTTCTTAGTGAAATGCATCTAGCTGTGCAGCTGAAACAGGGAATAATATGTCCCAAAAATACATTAGGGAGGCCCAAAAAAGAAGCACAGCGATTATACAAACTTTATTGAAAACATTGCACATTTTTTAAACCAGCACCTGGATCTGAATGCTTTCATATTAGCATGTAATAAAAAAATTGGTGTAACCACATATACATTATCTGTATAAGCACCACCTGCTGTTTGTTCAGGGGTGTTGGGAGTTAGACCCCTATATTGATCTTTTATTGAAGACCTATCCTGAGTACATGCCGGAGACACCCTTTAAGGACCGCTGTATTTCGTAATGCTGCTTGTTAAAAATCTATTGAACTATATTTGTGTGGTTGTGAGGAGCTGTCAAAAACCAAATCTACCAACCCAGTGTCTGTCTAGATAACAATAATAATCTTTATTTCCAGGACGTCCTCCATGACAGCACATGGGAAGTTGTCCTTATAGGCCTCTGTAGGGACAGGAAGCAAGAGAGTTTAAAAGATGAACAGGGCAAAAATACTTATTATTCTGACCAGGAGTTAGAAGAAGAAGAGTCAATCTTTCCCTCAGGTTCTTCTGAAGATCAAAAAATATACCTCTTTTCTTTGTAAGATCTGGATTTGTTACTATCAGCGGTAAGTGAAACTATGGAGATGGAGGAGGTTCAACAACCAAAAACAACAAGATATTTCGAGGATTAAGGGCAAAGAAAAGGAAACTATTCCCGGTTAATTCCAATCTGAGAGAGACGATACTGGAGGAATGGGAAGATGCAGAAAATAAGCTTTCCATTCCTCGAAAATTTTAATCCTGAGGACACTAAGTTATGGGAACTTTCAAAATAGATGTCCAGGTAGCAAAAGTTGCAAAAAAGACGACCATCCCATTTGAAGGCTCGTCCCAATTGAGAGATTCCATGGACCAAAAATCTGATGGACTCCTAAAAAGAGTCTGGGAATGTTCATCAGCAACAATCAATACTAATATTGCCGCCACATCTGTAGCCAGAGCTATGGGATTATGGCTCAATCAATTGGAGAACCATTTAAAGCTCAAGACACCTAGAGAAGTAATAATAATAATAAAGCTATGGTGGGAAATCAAATGTTTGTGTACTCCACCATGGAAGGTCCAGTGTCTGGTCGGTCAGTGCCGGGTTCAGAACCTCCTGCCCAGGATCATGTAAGTCAGGTGTGCTGTATAGGCCCTGTAATAATACTTTTGGATTTCTGCATAGCTAGCTGTCACGGGGTAGCATCACGGGTATAAAGATACAGCGGAGGTGCACCCCCAGAGCTGCCACCCGGTCCCCTGTCCCTGCCTACTTGCACCACCCACCATAGGTCACGGGGCGCAACTGGGCGACAGTCCCTGACCTGAGTAAGTGCAAGCAGAGAGAGCCAGCAGGGAAGCGGACAGCCAATGAGAGGTAGCACTCGAGCGGACAGAGAGGTGGAACAAGCAAGGTACCACCAAAAACGGAAGGGCGAAGCGGGTCAATTAGCCGGGGTCAGTCCAGGAGGTCACGTCAGTACGAGGGAGGAGGCAAAGACAAAATCCAAAAGCAAGTCGAGGTCAAAATCTGAGAGGTAGCGTCAAGGTTCAGGGAGCAGGCAGAAGAGGTGTCAGGAAGCAGATCAAGGGTCAAATCCAAAGGTAAGCTAAATAACAATAATAATACACAGCCTAAGGGACCAAAATCACAGGCAACCTGTAGCCAGCAGGTTGCCTGTATTTATAGTGGGGAGTGAGGGTCATGTGACGTGGCCAGCCTCACATGACCGACAGACAGACAAGTCGAGCACCAAGTGATCAGCTCAGCGCTCAAGGCAGACCTAGGAGCAGGGAGCATCCCAGCTAGCAAAAGCCGCCCTGGGAACGAGGCTGAACACAGATCCTCGCTCCCGAAGCTAAGCAGCAGGTCTGCGGTTGATGGGAGACCGAGTGCGCCTTCGGCGCCCCGTTACAGCTAGCAGTTTGTTTAGTAATTTCAGGATGATAAAGATGTGCATAAAAATCCTTCTGAACCTAAAAAGAAAGTTAAAGTGAAAAGATGCGCTACTTGTGCTGTCAGAGTCTTACTTTAAACAACTTTGCAGCTCCTGCATTGATAAATTGATAAAAGAAGAACAGCCATCTTTATCAGCTGAAATTACAAAGATTATAAAGGAGGAAGTATACTCCTTAGTGGTGAAATTAAGGCCAAAATCTGCTCCGCAGTCTCATGTTAGAAGACCTAGAGCTGATATGGACTCAGATTCAGAGGATGAATCCACTAGTAACATTAGATCAGAGGGAGAAATGAATGATATTGAGAAGGAGGAAATTGCTTCTTGTCCTGCAGAAGAGGGAAAAAAATGTTTGTCAGAAAATGGACGTAGAGGAAGTCGTCCAACTTCGTTCTATACAGGACAAGATGTTTGGTGGACTAGAAGCAAAAAAGAAAACACTCTTTCCGGTAAATGAAAATCTAAAATGACTCAAATTGGAGGAATGGGAGGAAGCGGCAAAGAGGCTTTACATATCTTGTGCATTTAAGAATCGTCTAGCCTTTAATGCAGAAGATACAAAATTGTGGGTGGATACCCCGAAAATTGATATACTCATTGCAAAAGTAATTAAAAAAAAATCTCCTTCCCTTTGAGGATTCCTCGCAACCTAAGGACTCTATGGATAGAAAAATAGATGGTCTTTTAAAAAAATCCTGGGAGGTATCATCTGCATTGATCAATACAAATATTGCCGCTACTTCACTGTCTCGATCGTTATTTTTATGGCTCTCCCAACTAAAGAACCATCTAAAGATGAAAACCAGGGAAGAAATTCTGGAGTGTATTCCACTCTTAAAAATGGCAACTGCGTTTGTCTCTGATGCTTCGGCGAAATCTATTAGATTCGCTGCCAGGGGAAGTTACCTTTCAAATTCATCCAGACGAGCATTGTGTATTAAAGGTTTCTGTCACCTGAAAAATGGGTATTAAGCTGGCTGACATTAGCGATGTGCTAATGTCAGCTGAACAGAACTATAGTAACCACTTCAGCCCCCTTAGCTTAAACACCCTTAATGACCAGGCCACTTTTTACACTTCTGCACTACACTACTTTCACCGTTTATTGCTCGGTCATGCAACTTACCATCCAAATGAAATTTACCTCCTTTTCTTCTCACTAATAGAGCTTTCATTTGGTGGTATTTCATTGCTGCTGACATTTTTACTTTTTTTGTTATTAATCGAAATGTTATGATTTTTTTGCAAAAAAAGGACATTTTTCACTTTCAGTTGTAAAATTTTGCAAAAAAAACAAGATCCATATATAAATTTTTCTCTAAATTTATTGTTCTACATGTCTTTGATAAAAAAAAAATTTGGGTAAAAAAAAAAATGGTTTGGGTAAAAGTTATAGCGTTTACAAACTATGGTACAAAAATGTGAATTTCCGCTTTTTGAAGCAGCTCTGACTTTCTGAGCACCTGTCATGTTTCCTGAGGTTCTACAATGGCCAGACAGTACAAACACCCCACAAATGACCCCATTTCGGAAAGTAGACACCCTAAGGTATTCGCTGATGGGCATAGTGAGTTCATAGAACTTTTTATTTTTTGTCACAAGTTAGCGGAAAATGATGATTTTTTTTTTTTCTTACAAAGTCTCATATTCCACTAACTTGTGACAAAAAATAAAAACTTCCATGAACTCACTATGCCCATCACGAAATACCTTGGGGTGTCTTCTTTCCAAAATGGGGTCACTTGTGGGGTAGTTATACTGCCCTGGCATTTTAGGGGCCCAAATGTGTGCGAAGTAGTTTGAAATCAAAATCTGTAAAAAATGGCCGGTGAAATCCGAAAGGTGCTCTTTGGAATGTGGGCCCCTTTGCCCACCTAGGCTGCAAAAAAGTGTCACACATGTGGTATTGCCGTACTCAGGAGAAGTTGGGCCATGTGTTTTGGGGTGTCATTTTACATATACCCATGCTGGGTGAGATAAATATCTCGGTCAAATGCCAACTTTGTATAAAAAAAATGGGAAAAGTTGTCTTTGCCAAGATATTTCTCTCACCCAGCATGGGTATATGTAAAAAGACACCCCAAAACACATTGCCCAACTTCTCCTGAGTATGGTGATACCAGATGTGTGACACTTTTTTGCAGCCTAGGTAGGCAAAGGGGGCCACATTCCAAAGAGCACCTTTCGGATTTCACAGGTCATTTTTTACACATTTTGATTTCAAACTACTTACCACACATTAGGGCCCCTAGAATGCCAGGGCAGTATAACTACCCCACAAGTGACCCCATTTTGGAAAGAAGACACCCCAAGGTATTCCGTGAGGGGCATGGCGAGTTCCTAGAATTTTTTATTTTTTGTCACAAGTTAGCGGAAAATGATGATTTTTTTTATTTTTATTTTTTTCTTACAAAGTCTCATATTCCACTAACTTGCGACAAAAAATAAAAACTTCCATGAACTCACTATCCCCATCACGAAATACCTGGGGGTGTCTTCTTTCCAAAATGGGGTCACTTGTGGGGTAGTTATACTGTCCTGGCATTTTAGGGGCCCGAATGCGTGAGAAGTAGTTTAAAATCAAAATCTGTAAAAAATGGCCGGTGAAATCCGAAAGGTGCTCTTTGGAATGTGGGCCCCTTTGCCCACCTAGGCTGCAAAAAAGTGTCACACATCTAGTATTGCCGCACTCAGGAGAAGTTGGGCAATGTGTTTTGGGGTGTCATTTTACCTATACCCATGCTGGGTGAGATAAATATCTCGGTCAAATGCCAACTTTGTATAAAAAAAATGGGAAAAGTTGTCTTTTGCCAAGATATTTCTCTCACCCAGCATGGGTATATGTAAAAAGACACCCCAAATTACATTGCCCAACTTCTCCTGAGTACGGTGATACCACATGTGTGACACTTTTTTGCAGCCTAGGTGGGCAAAGGGGCCCACATTCCAAAGAGCACCTTTAGGATTTCACAGGTCATTTTTTACACATTTTGATTTCAAACTACTTACCACACATTAGGGCCCCTAGAATGCCAGGGCAGTATAACTACCCCACAAGTGACCCCATTTTGGAAAGAAGACACCCCAAGGTATTCCGTGAGGGGCATGGCGAGTTCCTAGAATTTTTTATTTTTTGTCACAAGTTAGCGGAAAATGATGATTTTTTTTATTTTTATTTTTTTCTTACAAAGTCTCATATTCCACTAACTTGCGACAAAAAATAAAAACTTCCATGAACTCACTATCCCCATCACGAAATACCTGGGGGTGTCTTCTTTCCAAAATGGGGTCACTTGTGGGGTAGTTATACTGTCCTGGCATTTTAGGGGCCCGAATGCGTGAGAAGTAGTTTGAAATCAAAATCTGTAAAAAATGGCCGGTGAAATCCGAAAGGTGCTCTTTGGAATGTGGGCCCCTTTGCCCACCTAGGCTGCAAAAAAGTGTCACACATCTAGTATTGCCGCACTCAGGAGAAGTTGGGCAATGTGTTTTGGGGTGTCATTTTACCTATACCCATGCTGGGTGAGATAAATATCTCGGTCAAATGCCAACTTTGTATAAAAAAAATGGGAAAAGTTGTCTTTTGCCAAGATATTTCTCTCACCCAGCATGGGTATATGTAAAAAGACACCCCAAATTACATTGCCCAACTTCTCCTGAGTACGGTGATACCACATGTGTGACACTTTTTTGCAGCCTAGGTGGGCAAAGGGGCCCACATTCCAAAGAGCACCTTTAGGATTTCACAGGTCATTTTTTACACATTTTGATTTCAAACTACTTACCACACATTAGGGCCCCTAGAATGCCAGGGCAGTATAACTACCCCAAAAGTGACCCCATTTTGGAAAGAAGACACCCCAAGGTATTCCGTGAGGGGCATGGCGAGTTCCTAGAATTTTTTATTTTTTGTCACAAGTTAGCGGAAAATGATGATTTTTTTTCTTTTTTTTTTTTCTTACAAAGTCTCATATTCCACTAACTTGTGACAAAAAATAAAAACTTCCATGAACTCACTATGCCCATCACGAAATACCTGGGGGTGTCTTCTTTCCAAAATGGGGTCACTTGTGGGGTAGTTATACTGCCCTGGCATTTTAGGGGCCCGAATGCGTGAGAAGTAGTTTGAAATCAAAATCTGTAAAAAATGGCCGGTGAAATCCGAAAGGTGCTCTTTGGAATGTGGGCCCCTTTGCCCACCTAGCCTGCAAAAAAGTGTCACACATCTGGTATTGCCGTACTCAGGAGAAGTTGGGCAATGTGTTTTGAGGTGTCATTTTACATATACTCATGCTGGGTGAGAGAAATATCTCGGCAAAAGACAACTTTTCCCATTTTTTATACAAAGTTGGCATTTGACCAAGATTTTTATCTCACCCAGCATGGGTATATGTAAAATGACACCCCAAAACACATTGCCCAACTACTCATGAGTACGGCGATACCAGATGTGGTACACTTTTTTGCAGCCTAGATGCGCAAAGGGGCCCACATTCCTTTTATGAGGGCATTTTTAGACATTTGGATCCCAGACTTCTTCTCACGCTTTAGGGCCCCTAAAATGCCAGGGCAGTATAAATACCCCAAATGTGACCCCATTTTGGAAAGAAGACACCCCAAGGTATCCAATGAGGGGCATGGCGAGTTCATAGAATAATTTTTTTTTGGGCACAAGTTAGCGGAAATTGATTTTTTTTGTTTTTTCTCACAAAGTCTCCCTTTCCGCTAACTTGGGACAAAAATTTCAATCTTTCATGGACTCAATATGCCCCTCACAGAATAACACTTGGGGTGTCTTCTTTCCGAAATGGGGTCACATGTGGGGTATTTATACTGCCCTGGCATTTTAGGTACCCTAAAGCGTGAGAAGAAGTCTGGAATATAAATGTCTAAAAAATTTTCAGACATTTCAGAAAGTTCATGTGAGATTTTATTTTTTGACACAAGTTAGTGGAATATGAAACTTTGTAAGAAAAAATAAAAATAAAATAATTTCCGCTAACTTGGGCCAAAAAAAGTCTGAATGGAGCCTTACAGGGGGGTGATCAATGACAGGGGGGTGATCAGGGAGTCTATATGGGGTGATCACCCCCCTATCATTGATCAACCCCCTGTAAGGCTCCATTCAGACGTCCGTATGTTTTTTACAGATCCACGGATACATGGATCGGATCCGCAAAACACATACGGACGTCTGAATGGAGCCTTACAGGGGGGTGATCAATGACAGGGGGGTGATCAGGGAGTCTATATGGGGTGATCACTCCCCTGTCATTGATCACCCCCTATAAGGCTCCATTCAGACGTCCGTATGTGTTTTGCGGATCCGATCCATGTATCCGTGGATCCGTAAAAAATATATGGACGTCTGAATGGAGCCTTACAGGGGGGTGATCAATGACATGGGGGTGATCAATGACAGGGGGGTGATCAGGGAGTCTATATGGGGTGATCACCCCCTGTCATTGATCACCCCCCTATAAGGCTCCATTCAGATGTCCGTATGTGTTTTGCGGATCCGATCCATGTATCCGTGGATCCGTAAAAAACATACGGACGTCTGAATGTAGCCTTACAGGGGGGTAATCAATGACAGGGGGGTGATCAGGGAGTCTATATGGGGTGATCACCCCCCTGTAAGGCTCCATTCAGACGTCTATGTGTTTTGCGGATCCGATCCATGTATCTGTGGATCCGTAAAAAACATACGGACGTCTGAATGGAGCCTTACAGGGGGGTGATCAATGACAGGGGGGTTATCAATGACAGGGAGGTGATCAGGGAGTCTATATGGGGTGATCACCCCCCTGTCATTGATCACCCCCCTATAAGGCTCCATTCAGATGTCCGTATGTGTTTTGCGGATCCGATCCATGTATCCGTGGATCCGTAAAAAACATACGGACATCTGAATGGAGCCTTACAGGGGGGTGATCAATGACAGGGGGGTGATCAGGGAGTCTATATGGGGTGATCACCCCCCTGTCATTGATCACCCCCCTGTAAGGCTCCATTCAGACGTCTATGTGTTTTGCGGATCCGATCCATGTATCCGTGGATCCGTAAAAAACATGCGGACGTCTGAATGGAGCCTTACAGGGGGGTGATCAATGACAGGGGGGTTATCAATGACAGGGAGGTGATCAGGGAGTCTATATGGGGTGATCACCCCCCTGTCATTGATCACCCCCCTGTAAGGCTCCATTCAGACGTCTATGTGTTTTGTGGATCCGATCCATGTATCCGTGGATCCGTAAAAAACATGCGGACGTCTGAATGGAGCCTTACAGGGGGGTGATCAATGACAGGGGGGTGATCAATAACAGGGGGTGATCAGGGAGTCTATATGGGGTGATCACCCCCCTGTCATTGATCCCCCCCCTGTAAGGCTCCATTCAGACATCCATATGTTTTTTACAGATCCACGGATACATTGATCGGATCCGCAAAACACATATGGACGTCTGAATGGAGCCTTACAGGGGGGTGATCAATGACAGGGGGGTGATCAGGGAGTCTATATGGGGTGATCACCCCCCTGTCATTGATCACCCCCCTATAAGGCTCCATTCAGACGTCTGTATGTGTTTTGCGGATCCGATCCATGTATCCGTGGATCCGTAAAAAACATACGGACGTCTGAATGGAGCCTTACAGGGGGGTGATCAATGACAGGGGGGTGATCAGGGAGTCTATATGGGGTGATTACCCCCCTGTCATTGATCACCCCCCTATAAGGCTCCATTCAGATGTCCGTATGTGTTTTGCGGATCCGATCCATGTATCCGTGGATCCGTAAAAAAAACATACGGACGTCTGAATGGAGCCTTACACGGGGGGGATCAATGACAGGGGGGTGATCAATGACAGGGGGGTGATCAGGGAGTCTATATGGGGTGATCACCCCCCTGTAAAAGGCTCCATTCAGACGTCTATGTGTTTTGCGGATCCGATCCATGTATCCGTGGATCCGTAAAAAACATACGGACGTCTGAATGGAGCCTTACAGGGGGGTGATCAATAACAGGGGGGTGATCAATGACAGGGAGGTGATCAGGGAGTCTATATGGGGTGATCACCCCCCTGTCATTGATCACCCTTCTATAAGGCTCCATTCAGACGTCCGTATGTGTTTTGCGGATCCGATCCATGTATCTGTGGATCCGTAAAAAACATACGGACGTCTGAATGGAGCCTTACAAGGGGGTGATCAATGACAGGGGGGTGATCAATGACAGGGGGGTGATCAGGGAGTCTATATGGGGTGATCAGGGGTTAATAAGGGGTTAATAAGTGACAGGGGGGGGCGTGTAGTGTAGTGGTGTTTGGTGCTACTTATTACTGAGCTGCCTGTGTCCTCTGGTGGTCGATCCAAACAAAAGGGGCCACCAGAGGACCAGGTAGCAGGTATATTAGACGCTGTTATCATAACAGCGTCTAATATACCTGTTAGGGGTTAAAAAAATCGCATCTCCAGCCTGCCAGTGAACGATCGCCGCTGGCAGGCTGGAGATCCACTCGCTTACCTTCCGATCCTGTGAACGCGCGCTCTTGTGTGCGCGCGTTCACAGGAAATCTCGCATCTTGCGAGATGACGCATATATGCGTGACTCTGCGCAGGGCTGCCGCCTCCGGAACGCGATCCTGCGTTAGGCGGTCCGGAGGCGGTTAATGCCATCTCACTGCTTGCCGCCGTTATGTCACAACCAGACAGTTGAGAAGCTCTGACAGGAGCTTTCCAGATCCTCCTCCTTGAGTTTCTTTGTTTTGGTTTCAGTTCCTCATCTCGTTAGTCTATCTCAGCTGTCATGCAGTTGGACTGATTGCTTCCCTTTAAGTTCCTCCCCATGATGCATTAGGTTGCGGCTTATACAACTTCCTGGAGTGTGTGTGCTTGCTGTTTCTATTTCCCAGTCCTCTGCAAGATAAGTGCTGTTCCTTTATTTGTGATTTTCTGTCTGCTGGATTTATTAGGTGACCCTGACTCCCTCCGTGTCTAGTGTAGGGAGCCGGTGGTCGTGTCCCCTCACTATTGTAGGGTCTTCAGGTATTAGATAGCCGAGGTACGTGGATATGCGCCCATCCACCTTTGGGGTGTTCGCATAGGCTGAGCAATTAGGGAGAGTGGCAGGTCTCATGTAGGGGTCTCCCTTTTGTTCCTTAGTTGTGGATCCAGTGAGTCATTATTGTATTGCATTGTCTTGTTTCCTGTACACCATCCGTGACATTATAAGCCGCCAAAACCGTCTCAAGCATGGATCCGGTTTCACTTTTGGCTGAGCGCTTCCAGGGTTTTTCATTGGAGGTAGCTGATCTCCGTAAGACTTTTTCTCAGTTTCAAGTGACCGGTTCAGCTTGCGTTCATGGAGTTTGTTCTGAGCCTAAGATCTCGCTCCCGGATACGTTCTCCGGGGGTAGTGAGTATTTTGTGCGTTTTAGAGAGGCTTGCAAACTCCATTTTCGCCTTCTTCCCCATTCCTCTGGTGATGAAGAACGGAGGGTGGGGATCATTATATCGCTGCTCAGGGGTAACGCTCAATCCTGGGCCTTTTCGCTGCCGGAGGGGGCACGGCCCCTCCGTTCAGTGGATGAATTCTTTTTAGCCCTGGGTCAGATATATGATGATCCGGATCGTATTGCTCTGGCCTGTTATGCCAGGGTAAACAATCCGCAGAGATATACTGCTCAGAATTTCGGAGATGGGCAGCTGATACTGGTTGGAATGATGCTGCACTCCGAAGTCAATTTTGCCATGGTCTTTCAGAGGGATTGAAAGATGCATTTGCCTTTCATGAGAGACCTACCTCCTTGGATTCTGCTATGTCTCAGGCTGTTCGTATTGACAGGCGTCTTAGAGAGAGAGGAGAGATCTCTCCTTCCTGCCATACTCAGTCCCGGGACAGTGCAGCGGTCTCTTTCTGTGCGCAGGGGTCTCAGTCGCTGTCAGCCCCTTCTGAGCAGGAGTCCATGCAGCTGGGGTTGATTGCCTCTGACAATAGAAGATTCAGCCCGCATGGGAGGGTTTGTTTTTGTTGTGGAGGTATAAATCATTTGGCAAATGTTTGTCCCTCTAGGAGATGCAGGCAGTTTTCTGGGAGTAATAAAGAAACCAAAAGGAAAAAATCTTTTAAAAATGTTCCGTCTGTTACTATTGGCAGGGTTGAGGCGGAAATTGAAGGTTTTCCGTTTGCTTGTAGTTCCCGTTTTGTCCTGCCTGCTAGGGTGGCGCTAGAGAGCAAAATCATTTTTTGTGAGATTTTTGTGGATAGTGGAGCAGCTGTCAATCTCATTGATAATCAATTTGCAATAACTCATGGTTTCCAGGTATGCACTTTGGGAAAGGATATTCCTGTTTTTGCTATTGATTCCGCTCCACTTTCTCAGAAATCATTAAAGGGCATAGTTCACAATATCCGTTTAATTGTGAGTGATGCTTATGTTCAGGATGTGTCATGTTTCGTCCTTAGCGGGTTGCCTTCTCTTCTAGTGTTGGGGCTACCCTGGCTCACTAAACATAACCCCACCATTGATTGGCAAGCGAGGCAAATAAATGGTTGGAGTGACTTTTGCAGAGAGAATTGCCTCATGACATCTGTTTCTGAGGTTTCTACTAAGACTGTACCACCTTTCCTCTCTAAATTTTCGGATGTCTTCTCTGAGAGTGGAGTTCAGGATTTGCCCCCGCACAGGGAGTACGATTGCCCTATTAATCTCATCCCAGGCGCCAAGCTGCCTAAATCTCGTTTATACAATCTTTCCCAACCTGAGAGGGTCGCTATGCGTGCTTATATCTCTGAGAGTCTGAGAAAAGGACACATACGACCCTCGAAGTCACCTGTTGCCGCTGGTTTTTTCTTTGTTAAGAAAAAAGATGGTTCTTTAAGACCTTGTCTGGATTTCAGGGAGCTGAACAGTATCACTATTCGTGACCCTTATCCGCTTCCTCTGATCCCGGACCTGTTTAACCAGGTTGTGGGGGCTAAAGTCTTTTCCAAATTAGACCTAAGAGGGGCATACAACCTGGTCAGGGTCAGAGAAGGAGACGAATGGAAGACGGCTTTCAATACCCCTGAGGGCCATTTTGAGAATTTGGTTATGCCTTTTGGTTTGATGAATGCCCCAGCCGTTTTTCAGCATTTCGTGAACAGCATTTTTTATCATTTAATGGGAAAATTTGTATTAGTGTATTTGGATGACATTTTGATTTTTTCTCCTGATTTCAAGACTCATAAGGAACATTTACGTCAGGTCTTGCTCATCCTGCGGGAGAATAAATTATACGCGAAACTGGAAAAATGTGTGTTTGCGGTTCCAGAAATTCAATTTCTGGGGTTTCTTCTCTCCGCTTATGGTTTTCGCATGGACCCCGAGAAGGTCCGCGCTGTGCTTGAGTGGGAGCTTCCTGAGAATCAGAAGGCGCTGATGCGTTTTTTGGGCTTTGCCAATTATTACAGGAAATTTATTTTGAATTATTCCTCTGTTGTTAAACCACTCACTGATATGACCAGAAAGGGGGTAGATTTTTCTTCCTGGTCGGTAGAGGCGCGTAAGGCCTTTTCTAATATCAAGGAGAGTTTTGCTTCCGCTCCCATCCTGGTACAACCTGATATTTCGTTACCCTTCATAGTTGAGGTTGATGCTTCTGAGGTAGGGGTGGGTGCGGTCTTGTCTCAGGGTTCCTCTCCTGCCAAATGGCAACCATGTGCCTTTTTCTCGAAGAAACTCTCCTCCGCAGAGAGAAATTATGATGTGGGAGATAGGGAATTGTTGGCCATCAAGTTGGCTTTTGAGGAATGGCGCCATTGGCAAGAGGGAGCCAGACACCCTATTACCGTGTTTACTGACCATAAAAATCTGGCCTACTTGGAGTCAGCCAAGCGTCTGAACCCGAGACAGGCCAGATGGTCTTTGTTCTTTTCAAGGTTTAATTTTGTTGTCACGTTCCGCCCTGGGGTTAAGAATGTGAAGGCAGATGCCCTGTCACGTTGTTTTCCGGGAGGTGGGAATTTTGAAGACCCGGGTCCCATTTTGGCTGAAGGTGTGGTGGTCTCTGCTCTTTTTCCTGAATTGGAGGCAGAGGTGCAGGCAGCCCAGTCAGAGGCTCCTGATCTTTGTCCTCCTGGGAGGTTGTTTGTGCCTCTCGCTTTGAGACACAAGATTTTTAAGGAACACCACGATACGGTCCGTGCTGGGCACCCGGGGGCAAGAGCCACACTGGATCTCATCGCTCGGAGATTCTGGTGGCCTGCGCTTCGTAAGTCGGTTGAGGGTTTTGTGGCAGCTTGCGAGACTTGTGCTCGTCCCTCATTCACGGCCATCAGGTCCTCTCCTTCCCTTACCCATTCCTTCCCGTCCTTGGACACATCTGTCCATGGACTTCATAACGGACTTGCCTCGTTCCTCGGGGAAGACTGTGATTCTGGTGGTGGTGGACCGTTTTAGCAAAATGGTGCATTTCATCCCTTTTCCTGGTTTGCCCAATGCTAAGACGCTGGCGCAGGCATTTATTGACCACATTGTCAAATTGCATGGTATTCCTTCAGACATAGTCTCTGATAGGGGCACGCAGTTTGTTTCCAGATTCTGGAAGGCTTTCTGTTCTCGCTTGGGGGTTCGGTTGTCATTCTCTTCTGCTTTCCACCCGCAGTCGAATGGCCAGACAGAGCGCGTCAATCAGAATCTGGAGACATATCTGCGCTGTTTTGTGGCGGAGAATCAGGAGGATTGGTGTTCATTTTTGTCCCTTGCTGAGTTTGCTTTAAATAACCGTCGTCAGGAGTCCTCTGATAAGTCACCATTTTTTGGTGCATATGGGTTTCATCCGCAGTTTGGGACTTTCTCGGGAGAGGGGTCTTCTGGTTTACCTGATGAGGACAGATTCTCCTCGTCTTTGTCATCTATTTGGCAAAAGATTCAGGATAATCTAAAGAGCATGAGTGAGAGATATAAGCGTGTGGCAGATAAGAGACGTGTGCCTGGTCCGGACCTGAATGTTGGTGATCTGGTGTGGTTGTCTACCAAGAATATCAAATTGAAGGTTCCCTCCTGGAAGTTGGGTCCTAGGTTTATTGGGCCTTACAAGATCCTGTCTGTCATCAATCCTGTTGCCTACCGTCTTGATCTTCCTCAGACTTGGAAGATCCATAATGTTTTTCATAAGTCCTTATTGAAACCTTATGTTCAACCTATTGTACCCTCGCCTTTGCCTCCTCCTCCGATTATGGTTGATGGAAATCTTGAATTTCAGGTCTCTAGGATTGTGGATTCTCGTCTTGTCCGCGGTTCCCTCCAGTACCTCGTTCATTGGGAGGGTTATGGTCCTAAGGAGAGGATGTGGGTGCCAGTGACGGACATTAAGGCCACTCGTCTCATCAGGGCTTTCCATAGGTCCCATCCTGAGAAGGTGGGCCCTGAGTGTCCGGAGTCCACTCGTAGAGGGAGGGGTACTGTCACAACCAGACAGTTGAGAAGCTCTGACAGGAGCTTTCCAGATCCTCCTCCTTGAGTTTCTTTGTTTTGGTTTCAGTTCCTCATCTCGTTAGTCTATCTCAGCTGTCATGCAGTTGGACTGATTGCTTCCCTTTAAGTTCCTCCCCATGATGCATTAGGTTGCGGCTTATACAACTTCCTGGAGTGTGTGTGCTTGCTGTTTCTATTTCCCAGTCCTCTGCAAGATAAGTGCTGTTCCTTTATTTGTGATTTTCTGTCTGCTGGATTTTCAGGTGACCCTGACTCCCTCCGTGTCTAGTGTAGGGAGCCGGTGGTCGTGTCCCCTCACTATTGTAGGGTCTTCAGGTATTAGATAGCCGAGGTACGTGGATATGCGCCCATCCACCTTTGGGGTGTTCGCATAGGCTGAGCAATTAGGGAGAGTGGCAGGTCTCATGTAGGGGTCTCCCTTTTGTTCCTTAGTTGTGGATCCAGTGAGTCATTATTGTATTGCATTGTCTTGTTTCCTGTACACCATCCGTGACACATTAATGAGAAAAACAAACTTTTATAATATGCCACCCTGCTCCTAGAGGCTCCGTTCTCCCACCTCTGGCCACGTTCCCTGCTACACTAGATTGACAGGGCCAGGCAGCGTTGGTCTCCTACCTCCGGCCTTGTCTGCAGTGTAAATCTCGTGACGTTCAGTATTCGGCGCAGGCACAGTGAGGAAGCTGGCAGCCAGCAAGCGCCCTTCACTCACTGCGCCTGCGCCGTATACTAAACGGGACTGCATACAGGGCTGGAGGTAGGAGACCAATGCTGCCTGCCCCTGTCAATCTAGTGTAGCAGGGCGTGGCCAGAGGTGGGAGAACGGAGCCTCTTGGAGCAGGGGCAACGCCCCCCCCCCCCCCGTCCTAGAGGCTAATTAGCATCTTATAAAAGTTTTTTTTTCTCAATAACAGCGGCAAGCAGTGAGATGGCACTAATATAGTTATGTTCAGCTGACATTAACAATCTCTCTCACGGGTCCTCAAACTTCAGGGAGTTGAGAGCTGTCTTGGAAACTTCTAAAGGGCCTACATGTACGGATTCTCTCAGACAACATTGCAACAGTATTATTCCTGAAACATCAAGGGAGTCAAGATTTCCACCCCTTCAACATTTATCAGACCGGATATTCAGCTGGGCAGAGAAAAATGTACTGTCAGTCTCAGCAATCCACCTGAAAGGGGAGAAAAATGTGACTGCATATTTCTAAGCAGACATTCTATACGTCCAGGCGAGTGGTGTCTCAAAAAATAAGTATTTCATCTACTTTGCAAGAAATGGGGGACTTCTCAGTTGGACCTCTTTGCCACAAGAAAAAATACTCGTTTTCCCTTTTCTTCTCACTAAATCCGTGGGACAGACCAGTGGCAGTAGATGCCTTGTCTCAGAGTTGGGATCTGGATCTGGCCTATGCCTTCCCGCCTATTCCTCTAATTGAACGGAAAAATCCCAGCAAGCGTGTTGGTGGGATTTTTCCGTTAGATTTGATATGGGGATTGCCCCTTCCCATGCAGCATGAACAAGGATCGTGAGCTGTTGATTTCATTTTCATTTTCCTCTAATTGGGCCAATTTTGAAAAACCTGAGGTCAGAACGAGTAACTCTGGTCCTAATAGCTCCATGTTGGCCGAAACAAAGCTGGCTCCCAATTCTAAAGAACTTGGCATTGGAGAACCCTTTTTCTTCCCCCAGACAACGACCTATTGTCTCAGGGGCCTCTTTGGCATCCACAAGTGCATTCTGAAGAGCAGATACTAAGAGCCAGGGGCCTGTCAGAAAGAGTTATAACAACCATGCTTCAAAGTCATAAGAGGGTTCCTTCTGCCATCTAAGGTAAGAATTGAAAGAAATCCTGTTCCTGGTTTGTTTCTCTTCACAAGGAGTCAGTTTCCCCTTCTATTCAGGATATTCTAGAATTTCTGCAGGAAGGTTTTGACATGGGTCTCAGGCCCAGTACTATAAAAGTTCAGATTCCGGCTTTGAGTTGGTTTTCTCGACTTCCCTCAAGCAGAGCACAATTGGATAAAAACTGTTTCTCGTGCCATCTCCAGAATGCGGCCTCTGGTAAGAAAGTCAGTCCCTACTCGAGACTTGGCACTAGTGTTGGAGCACCTATGTAATCCTCCTTTTGAAGCTTTAGAAAACTGTGAAATAAAAATGCTGAGGACTTCCGGCGCCAACATGAAAGGAAGCACGCGTTAAGAGCTCCGTTCCCCGAAGCAGCGATTTTGCAAATCCCCCATCATACGGCTAGCTAACTTGTTCTTGGCTGGCAGATATTTTCACCCTCTTTCTACAGCTCCGGTTCATGGACCGTCTTCTCTATGGGGAGCAAATCTAAGCGGAACCCCGCAAAGTCTCACAAGGCGCCAACAGACACCAAGATGGCGAGGAAAAATGAAGAGATCGCAGATATGCAACCTCCACCGGCGAGCACAGAGCATGTATCGGAAGGTGAGCGAGAGGAGATGGGCATCGATTACAAGCTTCTGATGATTGAGGTTGCAGCGCGCATACTACCTGACTTGCAAGATGCCCTTTCTTCCACTGTGTCGCAGTCGTTTTCAGCGCTTCAAGCGGCGGTAACACAGCACGCTTCCTAGTTGGAAGACATGGAAAACATGATTCAAAGCCTGGAATCCCACAAGGAGGTAGGGCACTCACAACTTAATAAAGCTTTAGCGGAAAATGCAAAGTTATGCGATAAACTGGAGGACCTTAAAAATCGCTCCAGGTGGAGTAATCTCCGCATCATAAGTCTACCGGAGACCATACCGCCCAGAGACTTAATTAAAATCTGTGAAGAAGAGCTTCCAGAGGCCCTGGGTATCATGGCCCGTTGTAAAGTGAAGAGAGCCCACAGGGTGGGACAAAGTCTCCCCCAACCACTAGCTACCAGACACAAAAGATCGGACGCTGTCTTGTCCCGGAACGAGAAACCAAGACAAGTCAATTACTCAGACAAGGCTGCTTTATTAAAAGCATACAAGCAAAGCAGAGGGCAAGTGTTGGTGCGTGACCACAAAGTCCTTATCTTCTGAGACTTTTCTGCTGAGGTGTCCCGTCGCAGGAGAGCCTTTACCCCCTCTGCTAAGTGGCGGAGCCTAATTATTGACCTTTTATTGTCCTTTAGGAGTTAATGTATGATATGCAGTCCTTCCCTAGTAAGGATATTGTTTATGGGTCTTTTTGTTATCGAGTTATGAGGTCCATGCTAGTAGATACGTTGCCGATACGATATATCAGACATAGGGGTTTGTTTTAAGGGGGCTGCTCCCCATTCCCCGCTCTTTGACATTCATCGGCGAGATGCCTGCTTTTTCTCTCCCTGTGAATGCTCAATGCTCTGACTGAGGGAAGATTGTTGCTCAAAATTTCACAATAAATGGCCCCATTCATCTTCTCCTTAATACAGTGCAGTTGTCCTGTCCCCTTCGCAGAAAAGCACCCCCAAAGCATGATGCTACACCCCCCCCATGCTTCACAGTAGGGATGGTGTTCTTGGGATGCAGCTCATCCTTCTTTTTCCTCCAAACACGATGAGTGAAGTTTAGACCAAAAAGTTCTACTTTGGTCTCATCTGATCACATGACTTTCTCCCATGCCTCCTCTGGATCATCCAGATGGTCATTGGCAAACAGTGACCTCTGAAACTGTGGTCCCAGCTCTCTTCATGTCATGGACCAGCTCCTCCCTTGTAGTTCTGGGCTGATTCCTCACCTTTCTTACCATCAGTGATACCCCACGAGGGGAGATCTTGCATGGAGCCCCAGTCCAAGGGAGACTGACAATCGTCTTTAGCCTTTTCCTTTTCCAACAATTGCTCCAACAGTTGATCTTTTTTCACCAAGCTGCTTGGCAATTGTTCCGTAGCCCTTTCCAGCCTTGTGGATACCCACAATTTTGTCTCTGGTGTCTTTTGACAGCTCTTTGGTCTTGCCCATGGTAGTAGTTGGCGTCTGACTGACTGTGGGGTGGACAGAGGTCTTTAAAGAGCTCAGACAGGTGGTACTAAGTTAGATTAATGAGTGGAGTAGAAGTGGACTTTTTAAGGCACAGTAACAGGTCTTTGAGAGGCAGAATTCTTGCTGATTGCTGCCAGGTGTGCAAATACTTATGTTCAGCAGTGCAAGACAAATACATTCTTTAAAAATCATACAATGTGATTTCCTGATTTATTTATTTTTTATTCTGTCAATCAGAGTGGGAATGCACCTACAATGTGAATTTCAGACCCCTCCATGATTTCTAAGAGGGAGAAATTGCTAAATCACAGGGTGTTCAAATACTTCTGTTCCTCACTGTATACAGGAGACCTGCAGATATTTGGGCCAGATAACTCCTGCTGTCCGGTCATTTTTGGTCGTCTTTTCAGGTCATATAAAACCTTCTACATGACTTCTCCAACCATCTGATGACTTCTACAATATTTCTTTCACAGCTTGTGAATCCGGGTGAAGATCTGAACAATATTAATCCTACAGAGACATATGTGAGGGGTGATGAGCAGAGTACAGAGGACATTCCTACAGATAACTGCCCAGGTGAGTAGTGACCACTAAGTAACGCAGAGAAAACTCACAGATTCTACTCCTTCACTGGATGATACAATTTTATGTTACATTTTTAGGTTTTATCTTCTGTCAGTTTTTTCAGCGTTATATTCACCGATTCAGCTAAAGTTCTAATTAAATATGGATGGAAATGTGACAGCGTTATATGTGATATACAGTATGTACAGTACAGACCAAAAGTTTGGACACACCTTCTCATTCAAAGAGTTTTCTTTATTTTGATGACTATGAAAATTGTAGATTTACACTGAAGACATCAAAACTATGAATTAACACATGTGGAATTATATACATAACAAACAAGTGTGAAACAAATGAAAATATATCATATTCTAGGTTCTTCAAAGTAGCCACCTTTTGCTTTGATTACTGCTTTGCACACTCTTGGCATTCTCTTGATGAGCTTCAAGAGGTAGTCACCTGAAATGGTTTTAACTTCACAGGTGTGCCCTGTCAGGTTTAATAAGTGGGATTTCTTGCCTTATAAATGGGGTTGGGACCATCAGTTGCGTTAAGGAGAAGTCAGGTGGATACACAGCTGATAGTCCTACTGAATAGACTGTTAGAATTTGTATTATGGCAAGAAAAAAGCAGCTAAGTAAAGAAAAACGAGTGGCCATCATTACTTTAAGAAATGAAGGTCAGTCAGTCAGCTGAAAAATTGGGAAAACTTTGAAAGAAAGGGCTATTTGACCATGAAGGAGAGTGATGGGGTGCTGCGCCAGATTACCTGGCCTCCACAGTCACTGGACCTGAACCCAATTGAGATGGTTTGGGGTGAGCTGGACCGCAAAGTGAAGGCAAAAGGGCCAACAAGTGCTAAGCATCTCTGGGAACTCCTTCAAGACTGTTGGAAGACCATTTCAGGTGACTACCTCTTGAAGCTCATCAAGAGAATGCCAAGAGTGTGCAAAGCAGTAATCAAAGCAAAAGGTGGCTACTTTGAAGAACCTAGAATATGACATATTTTCAGCTGTTTCACACTTGTTTGTTATGTATATAATTCCACATGTGTTAATTCATAGTTTTGATGCCTTCAAAGTCATGAAAATAAAGAAAACTCTTTGAATGAGAAGGTGTGTCCAAACTTTTGGTCTGTACTGTATATGATGTATATAGTCCATGCTCAGTAGAGGTCATTAATATCAGATCGGCGGCGGAATCAACTCCCGGCAGCCTTGTCGGTCAGATGTATGGAGAGGACACAGCGCTCTGCGCGCTCTTAGGCCTCTTCCTGGCCATGCAATGTGACGGTCATCGGTCATATGGCCTAGGCACAGATTAGTCCTATTCGAGTGAATGGGCCTGAGCTGCAATGCCAAGCACAGCTACTATTCAACACGGTGCTGTGGTTGGTAAGCTGTGAGGAGGCTTTCTATTAACTGGAGCTCCGGTGAGCACTGAGGCTGCCTACCTATGCTGAGGAAAATCTTGGAGAACCCCTTTAATGATTTGTAAATGATAAAAAAAAGGAAACAAATTATGCAAAACATCTCGCTTTATTCAGTATTGAGTATGAGAGCCACATGCATAAATACATTCACTTACACACCTTGGCATCCTACCAATGAGGTTACTAATGATTGAGGAATGTTCTGCCATGCTGAATACATTTGGGCAAGCAATTCATCAAGATTTGTTGCTGGTACCTACAGTATCTCACAAAAGTGAGTCCACCGCTCACATTTTTGAAAATATTTTATTCTATCTTTTCATGGGACAACCCTGAAGATCTGACACTTTGAGACAATGTAAAGTAGTCAGTGTACAGCTTGTATAACGGTGTAAATTTGGTGTGCCCTCAAAATAACTCACACAGCCACTAATGTCTAAACCACTGGCAACAAACGTGAGTACACCCCTAGGTGAGAATGGCCAAATTGTGCCCAAAATGTCAATATTTTGTGTGGCCACCATTATTTAACTCTCTTGGGCATGGAGTTCACTACAGCTTCACAGGTTGCCACTTGATTCCTCTTCCACTCCTCCATGACAACATACGTCTATTTTGAAAAGACAACCTCTGGATATGGAGCTGAGCATGTGCACTCAACTTCCTTGGTCGACCATGATGAGGCCTGTTCTGAGTGGAACCTGTCTTCTTAAACCGCTGTATGGTCTTGGCCACCATGCTGCAGCTTGCAATTGCTGATTATCTGGTACCCTACAGCAGGTGCTTATCCATGTCCTCCTCAATGGATATCCTCCTATCCCCAACAAAAACAGAGCACATTTTACCTGGGCATATTATTAACACCTCGTATACTAAATTTGGTGAGAAGCAATCTCGATTCCCTGAGAAAAGAATTACTAACAGATTATGCCGAGTATTCTAAGCGGTTTATGTCATGGCCAGAATTAATGCGGTCAAAATGATGATTCTACCTAAGTTCCTCTATAAACTTAGATGTATTCCTCTTATCATTCCACAAAAAATATTAAAATTGTTGCAGTCGGACTTTATAAAATTTATATGGGGTAACAAAACACCTAGAGTGGACCGACGAGCCCTATACCCAAAGCTGAGAGAAGGGGGCCTTGGGGTCCCGGACCTCATTCGTTATTACAAGGCGAACCTCATTGAGCAAACTAAAGAGTGGAGGGCGCCTTCCTCGCTACAGAGATGGCATGAATTAGAATCCACCTACACAAAACTGGGTTCTCTCCCAGGCTTTCTTGCCGCCCTTTCCCTGGAAGCACCTAAATCTTCACCCCCTCTCTTTTTTTTTTTCAAATATCCTTTTTATTGAAGCAGATAAGTCAGATTCAGTTACAGCTTAGTGATATCATATCGCATATACAGTTACAGTGACAGCAGTCCAGAAATATACAAAATTTCATATTTATTACAATGCAATCTGTATACATTTTGAAGTCCTGGATACTCATGCAGTGGTATACATACTATTTATCTTTCATAGTACAGTTGTCTTATGACCTCATGATTCACCTCTTTATGCCAAAACCTTCACCCCCTCTCTTGACTATGCAAGCGGCAGTTTGGACCTGGTGCCATTATATAGAGAAAGGGTTGCTTTTCTCACCTAAGAGATCTGAGATCCCACTGGTTGCGCTTACGTATGGGGTCCCCGATCTCTCCTTAGATAAATGGGAGAAAGCAGGTATCATACGTTTGGATCAGTTGTATGAAGGTGATACTATGAAAACATTTGAGACCTTGCATCAAAATTATGGTATACCTAATACTTGTTTCTATCAATACCTACAAGTTAGGCATATGCTGCACAGAACGAGACCTCCCATTATTTCATTGAATAAAACGACACCTTTTGGTAAATATTTTACTAGTACGACAGGTCAGGGGAAAGGCCTAGCTACTGCATATCATGCACTTGACCCTACTTTAGAAACAAAGCTCAACTTTATGGTGAAGTGGGAAGAAGAATTTGAGAGCTCTTGGTCGGTCGAGGAGTGGAGGGATGCTTTCCACTGGACGATAGCTACTGCCAAATGCATTAATCACATTGAACAAAATAGGAAAATACAACTTAGATGGTACTTGACTCCAGCCCGTATAGCACACATGGATCCTGAATATAGTTCAAACTGCTGGAGGAATTGTGGGGAAAAGGGAAGCTTATCACATATGTGGTGGTCGTGCCCTATTATTCTCCCTTTTTGGAGGAAGATTTTTGACCTTATCTCGACAGTGCCGGGCTTCCAGATCCCCCTCGACCCTCCATTAGCTGTGCTAACCATCGGAATAGATTTACCTCACTCCCATAGACCGGTTATGATGGGCATTCTCTCAGCTGCAAGGAAGCTTATTGCGACCTCCTGGAAGCTGCCCATTACTCCTCAGGTGTCTGATGTGATCTCCCTAGTTAACCAGTATATGCAACATAAATATATATATGCCGATTCTTACTCTGAACGCTTAAGAGCTCACAAAAGATGGGAATTGTGGAACTCTTGCCCGTTTGCAGTTAAGATTCACTCTTTGGCTCTGTAGTGACTGATGATGTTGTATACATACATGGCGGGAGAGAGCGGTGGATGGAGGATAAGCATATATAGTGGTACACTAAAGTATAGAATAAATTATATCTTAGAAATGGATCACAAGTTCTGGATTCAATCTATTAGTTTTGTTCTTGGATTGACTATGTTACAATCTGTTGTATATGTCATCAATATGCTTTGCATATATTAGTGATAGTTGCTGGATTATACAAGTGACATTTATTAGCTGGTATTCTTATGTTGGTTTAACTATGTAACATCACAATATAAATGTCAAAGTTGTACTTTGCAAATCTTAACATTGTTCTGGCTTATGCAAGTGACATATTTACTGTCTGATTTTCTTATGCTGAAAAATCAATAAAACTTGAAAGTTTAAAAAAAAAAAACAGAGCAGATTGCTGCTTCCACTTCTACTCCCTCCTTTTATATGTGCAAACTGAAGAATTGCCACGTTGTTTCATGGTTTGTTTGTTTTTACTTTAGATAAATACCTTTCCTTGCGGGGTACCCCCGCTGATGCTGCCACCCTGCCAGTTTTTTCAAATGTCGCTCCTACGCCCCTCTGTGCCCCTTGCAGTTTTTCCGCTCAGTATGTTAATACTCAGCGTCGGTACAGGGAGGAGGAGACGCCAGGGTTTCTCAATGGTCGTCTCCTTCTCCCTGGCTGTGCCACGATCCAATCACAGCAGAGAGCGTCACAGCCAGGGAGAAGGAGACTCCCATTGAAAAACCCTGGCATCTCCTCCTCCCTGTACCGATGCCGAGTATTAACATACTGAGTGGAAAAACTGCAGGGGGCACAGAGGGGCGTGGGACATTTGAAAAAAACAGACAGGGTGGCAGCATCAGCCCTGCAAGAAAATGTATTTATCTAAACTAAAAAAAAAAAAACATTAAAAGTCCTCTTTAAAGCTGATGGACTTGGGCGAGAGAAGCTATATAGATCAGTTGGTAATCTGCATTAAGCAGCAAGTTTCCTTCTGGATTTCTCTCATTTGGGGGAAATAACACATGTTCCCTGCATGGCACACATCATAAATTTAGTGGTGCATCAATTTCTGAAAAAGCAACGTGGCTTGGAGATGGTGTTGGTCATGTCCAGGAGACTGTCCAGCCATTCTTATGTGGCTACAAAGGCCCTTCTGAACTTGAAGTGACAAAATGGTCTGCCTTTGTACCGTTTGAATTCCACCTTACATATGCTGAAGCGTTGCTACGAGCAGCGTACAGAGATTAATGATTACATGATGCATGAGACCACCACAGCAGACCATATGTTATTTTGAGCGCAGGCAGTGGCAGCTCATCAGGGCCATGTGTAGCATACTCAACCCCTCGAAGAGGCCACCAGAGTAGGGACCAGCATTAACATGGCATCACCCTGATATTTATATATGAACAAATGCTCACAGTGATGCAACAAGAACTAGAGGAAGAACAACAACCTCCACAGCTTTCTGGGGATCCTGTAGCTGATCGGAACCTGGAGAGACGAAGTCGCATAAAAGAGGAAGTGGAGAAGTTTGTGGTGCAGGGGGGCATGGAGTTTTCCCAGTCACAGCTAGGGAAGGAGGTTGGCACTCGGTATGATATATATGCTCATGATGATGATGACGATGACATTGGCCATGACCAACCATTGCAGTGGGGTCTTAAAGAACTGGGTCCACAGGCATGCTGGTGAGCATGACAAACTGCATGCCTGGTTGCCTACATTCTGGCAAGCATGTGATTAGCATCAAGCAAGGTGATGACTACTGGATAGCCATACTTTTAGATCATTGCAATCAAAGCAAAAAGGGGAGAATGTTTTACGGATACCTGTCACCTGTATTTCTGTCCATCTCCAACCCGGTTAAGTCAGAGACCTCCCGCCCTCTCTGGTGGTGCTACCCCGGCAATAAGTCTCAGAAGGCACAGCAGCAGCAGCCAATTTAGTTTTCTTAATGTGATGGAAGTTTTTTTTTAAGTGCTGTGCCAACCTGACGCATATTAGCAAAAGGATAAGCATTGCCTGAACAACCGGGTTCAGTCGTAGCTGCACTGTGCCCTTTCTTCTGCACATAGCCTGTATAAAGACTCAATGGACTTCTGGGAGGGAGATTGGAACAGTGGCTTGAACTGGCCCAGTTTGATATGTATACTGTCTTGTCCAGCCTCCAGTACAAGGTATTCAGTGTGGCAGGTGGCATCATCACACACCTCCAGATGATGCCAAGGAGTAGATCTGCCAGAGAGTCATACACAGTTATCAGGCCAATGGGAGCAGATTCAATTCTGGTCAAATTTATTTGTTCCCGGTGGAAGAAGGGGGGCCTGGCGGAGCATAGTGTAAGACGTGCGTCCCGGAGCTCCTGCTAGGATCCTGACTTCCAGCCTGTCCACAGCAAACCACCACTGTCCAACTTACCCCCAAGGGGACATCTAGCTCCACAGAGGTGCACTCCTTAACCAAAGGCCAGCAGAATGCAGAGAAAGGGCAAAACTCTGATGAAACCGGAGCAGGAGTCACAGATCCAATATGGTGCCGACGAGGCGGAGAGAGCGCCTGTTACAACGTGTCAGGAGGTAGCAGCGTGCCTGGAGAAGTACACACATAAGCCTCAAAAGAGCTTGAAGGAGAGGTGGGGAGATTCGGAGAGGGCTCAATCTGCGTCAGAAGGGAAGCAGAGTTCATCAGAAGATGAGCAGACAGTGTAGGGGTCCCAGCTATCCCATAAGCAGCACTATAGTGCAGAATCAAAAGCACAAGGTCAGGAGGGGGAGACAGCAGAACCCACTTTAAAAGATGTAACGGCTGCCATAGCAAGCTACAATAACACCCTTAAAAGTTTGAATATACAATTTCATAGCCTTAAAGAGGACCTTTCTATCATACGTTATGATCTGCACTAAGTAGCAGAATGCACTACCGAGGTAGAGCGAAGGGTGTCAGAAGTGAAAGATGGAGTCAAACCGCTCCAAAAAGCAGCCAAAGTAACCGCCAAAGATATCGCTGCATTATATACTAAAAGAGATGACCTTGAAAAAGCAGAGGGCGTGAATGCTACCGAATTTAAAAGTGGATAGCTGAAAAGTTCAAAGACAAAGGCCTATCATCCTTATATGCGGTGGAGAGAGCACATCGCTGTCATGCCCTGCCCTGTGAGAGGCCTGAGAAGATCTGGAAGACTTGCTACACCTGAGTCTATCTGACAGATTGTTCTGTTTCTCTTTGTTGTGGTTTTGGCCAGGATCCCACCGCCCCACAGGTTCTGCTCATTAGCTATTTAGTGGTGCTATTTATACCCTCCTCTCACTTTAGCCAAAAGCGGTTTATATTTGCTTCTGGAGTTCTGGTGTTTGGTGGATCTACTGCTCCCCGTCCATCTTAAGCTAAGTCCTATTCCTTCCCTTTTGTTGTTTGTTCTGGCTAGGCCTCAGGAAGACACTGGTTCCTGCACCAAGCGCTAGGAACCGGTTGTCTTATCCCCACCTCCCTAGCTGAGGGTTTGTTACAGTTTCAGCTAGGCTTAGGTTCCAGCACATGAGCACTTCCACCTTTAGGATTTTCTCATGTTGTCAGCAGTCAGGGAAAGACTCAGGGATTGTCAGGTGGTGACCTTTCCCTGTTCCCTAGCTTTGGGGCCTATCCTGATGTGTTGTTGCTTTTATTGTATTTGGTTTGCTTCCCTTCCCTTACATACCATGACAATCGCATCCCTACAAGACCGTTGCCTTCTTGACACCCACCTCGCCCATTCCTAGCAAAGATATTGCACTATAAAGATAGAGACACTATACTACAGCGATCCAGGGACCACTCGGAGCTCATGATAAATGACGTACAGGTCTCCATATTCCCGGATTATTCATCTGAAGTACAGAAGAAAAGAGCCTGCTTTGTGGAAATAAAAAGACGACTCCGTGGATTACAAATACAATACTCCATGATGTTTCCAGCCAAGCTAAGGGTAGGTGCCTTATGATCTGCGCTGTTTTTCGAAGACCCGGATGCTGCTGTCACGGCTGTATGTGGGCAACAATAGTAATACACAGTACAGAGCTACTGACTGGACCCAGAACTAGGGAGGATAACGGGTGACCCCTGTCCGACCCTCAACGCTCTCCCTATTCTGCTAAAGCACATGCCCGGATCCAAATGGCGGAAAGAGGCATGCCCACGTGCCTAAGACTAATGACCACTGTAACCCCTACAATAGTGGAAGGGGCACGGCCACCAGTGCCCTACTCAGTATATGGAGGGAACCGTGGCCACCTCAGATCCAGTCAGAAAATAAACAGGAACACAACAATGTCTGCACACTTAGCTGACGGTGTTGCAGCCGCAGAGAAGACGGATCCAAGGACAGGCTGGCAATATCCAGAGTGCTAGCTGCAGCAGAACACAGGTCCAGTGAACTGATAGCTACAAGTGAAGAAACTAAAGCCAGAGCTACAACTGAAGTGAGAACTATAATCCACATCCTATCATAGGAGGAGGGGTGATATAAAGAGAGGAAAATCAAACACATGAAGGACAGCTGTGGTGAAAGAAACCAAAAGTAAACAGAGTAGTGAGAACTCCTCCCAGCTCTAGTAGTGACATCATCACAGGGGTGGAGAAACAGAGCTGTGAGAACGTCCCAAAGCTCTGGTAGTGACAGTACCCCCCCCTCTACGGGTGGACTCCGGACACCCAGGACCCACCTTCTCAGGATGAGCCCTATGAAATGCCCTGATGAGGCGAGTGGCTTTAATGTCCGACACCGGAACCCACATCCTCTCCTCAGGACCATAACCCTTCCAATGAACGAGGTACTGAAGAGAACCGCGGACCATGCGAGAGTCCACAATTCTGGAAACCTCAAACTCCAGATTGCCATCAACCAAAATCGGAGGAGGAGGCAAAGAGGAGGGTACCGTGGGCTGGACATATGGTTTTAAGAGAGATCTGTGAAATACATTATGTATCTTCCAAACCCGTGGAAGATCAAGACGGAAGGCAACAGGATTGATGACTGACAAGATTTTATAAGGCCCAATAAACTTGGGACCCAATTTCCAGGAGGGAACCTTCAACTTAATGTTTCTAGTAGACAACCACACCAGATCACCCACATTCAGGTCCGGACCAGGCACACGTCTCTTATCAGCCACACGCTTATACCTCTCACTCATCTTTTTAAGATTACCCTGAATCTTTTGCCAAATGGTAGACAAAGACGAGGAAAATCTCTCCTCCTCAGGTAAACCAGAAAGAGCCCCTCCCGAGAATGTCCCAAACTGTGGATGGAACCCATATGCACCAAAGAATGGTGACTTATCAGAAGATTCCTGACGACGGTTGTTCAGAGCAAACTCAGCAAGAGGGAGAAATGAACACCAATCCTCCTGGTTCTCTGAAACAAAACAGCGCAAATATGTCTCCAGATTCTGATTGAGGCGCTCAGTCTGACCATTCGACTGCGGATGAAAAGCAGAAGAGAAGGACAGCCGAACCCCCAGGCGAGAACAGAAAGCCTTCCAGAACCTGGACACAAACTGCGTGCCTCTATCGGAAACAATATCAGAGGGAATGCCGTGCAATTTAACAATATGGTCGACAAAAGCTTGCGCCAACGTTTTAGCATTAGGTAAACCAGGGAAAGGTACGAAATGAGCCATCTTGCTAAAACGGTCCACCACCACCAGGATCACCGACTTCCCCGAGGAACGAGGAAGATCCGTGATAAAGTCCATGGACAGGTGTGTCCAAGGACGGGAAGGAATGGGTAACGGGAGAAGGGAACCTGAAGGCCGTGAACAAGGGACCTTAGCGCGAGCGCACGTCTCACAAGCAGCCACAAAACCCTCCACCGACTTACGAAGAGCCGGCCACCAAAATCTCCGAGCAATGAGATCCACCGTGGCTCTACTCCCGGGGTGGCCAGCAAGAACCGTATCATGATGCTCCTTAAAGAGTTTGTGACGTAGCTCAGGAGGCACGAACAACTTCCCAGAAGGACAACGGGCAGGTGTCTCAGTCTGGGCAGCCTGGACCTCGGCCTCCAAATCGGAATATAGAGCAGAAACAACTACCCCCTCCGCCAAAATGGGACCCGGGTCCTCGGAGTTTCCTCCTCCCGGAAAACAGCGAGAGAGAGCATCAGCCTTCACATTTTTTATCCCAGGTCGGAATGTAACAACAAAATTGAATCTGGAGAAGAACAGAGACCATCTGGCCTGTCTCGGATTCATACGCCTGGCCGACTCCAAGTATGCCAGATTCTTATGGTCGGTAAAAACGGTGATAGGGTGCCTGGCCCCCTCCAACCAATGGCGCCATTCCTCGAAAGCCAACTTGATGGCCAACAACTCCCTATCGCCCACATCATAGTTTCTCTCTGCCGGGGAGAGTTTTTTTAGAGAAAAAGGCACAGGGTCGCCACTTGGCAGGGAAAGGGCCCTGGGACAAAACCGCACCCACACCCACCTCGGAAGCATCCACCTCAACAATAAAAGGTAAGGAAACATCGGGATGCACCAAGACGGGAGCAGACGCAAAATTCTCTTTAATCTTAGAAAAGGCTGCAAGCGCCTCCTCCGACCAAGAGGAAAAATCCGCCCCCTTTTTTGTCATGTCAGTGAGGGGTTTGACAACAGAGGAATAATTCAAAATGAACTTTCTGTAATAGTTCGCAAAACCCAGAAAGCGCATCAATGCCTTCTGATTCTCAGGAAGCTCCCACTCAAGTACAGCACGGACCTTCTCGGGATCCATGCGAAAACCAGAAGCAGAGAGGAGAAAACCCAGAAATTGAATCTCCGATACCATAAAAAGACATTTCTCCAGCTTGGCGTACAATTTATTTTCCCGCAGAATCTGCAGAACCTGAAAAAGATGATCCTGATGGGTCTGAACATCAGGGGAAAAAATCTAAATATCATCAAGATACACCAATACAAATTTCCCCATTAAATGGTAGAAAATACTATTAACAAAATGCTGAAAGACGGCCGGAGCATTCATCAGGCCGAAAGGCATAACGAGATTCTCGAAATGCCCGTCAGGGGTATTAAAGGCCGTTTTCCATTCATCCCCCTCTCTGACCCTGACCAGGTTGTACGCGCCTCTCAAATCCAATTTGGAAAACACCTTGGCCCCAACAATTTGATTGAAGAGGTCCGGGATCAGAGGAAGGGGATAGGGATCGCGAATCGTGATACGGTTCAGCTCCCTAAAATCTAGGCAAGGTCTCAGAGAGCCATCTTTCTTTTTAACAAAAAAAAAACCTGCGGCCACAGGTGACTTTGAGGGACGAATATGCCCCTTTTCGAGACTCTCGGAGATGTAAGTTCGCATAGCGATTCTTTCCGGTTGTGAGAGATTGTAGAGGCGTGCTTTTGGCAGCTTGGCGCCGGGAATGAGGTTAATGGGACAGTCAAACTCCCGGTGAGGAGGTAGCTCCTGAACACAATTCTCGGAAAACACGTCCGAGAAATCAGAGAGAAATGATGGCACCGTTTTAGTAGACACCTCTGCAAAAGTCGCTGTGAGACAATTCTCTCTACAAAAGTCACTCCACTCATTTATTTGCCTTCCTTGCCAATCAATAGTGGGGTTATGTCTAGTGAGCCAGGGTAACCCCAAAACTAGAGGAGACGGCAATCCGTTAAGGACAAAACAAGATATATCCTCCACATGAGTGTCACCTACAGCTAGCCGGATATTGTGAACAATGCCTTTCAGAGATCTCTGTGAGAGTGGAGCAGAGTCAATAGCAAAAACAGGTATATCTTTATCTAATGTGCAAACCTGAAAACCATGCATGGCTACAAATTGAGTGTCAATAAGATTGACGGCCGCTCCACTATCGACAAAAATCTCACAAGAAATGACTTTGCTCTCTAGCGCCACCCTGGCAGACAGGAGAAAACGGGAACTGCAGGTCAGAGGAAAAGCATCAAATCCTACATCAACTTTGCCCAAAGTAGCAGATGAAGCAGAACTTGATGATTTACCTTTTGAGATTTTTCTCTTATTATCGCTCTTAGTACGGTTCAAGAATCTCCTAGATGGACAAACATTTGCCAAATGACCTATGCCCCCACAACAAAAACAGACCATACTCTGAGGACTAAATCCTCTTTTATCAGGGGCAAGTCGAGCTAGCTGCATGGGCTCCTCCTCAGAGGGGAGCGAGACAGGATGAGGCCCCTGCACACTGAATGAGTCCGCACCACTTCCCCTAGACTGACAATGGCTGGACAGAGAGGTCTCGTTTCTTTCTCTTAGACGCCTGTCAAGGCGTACCGCCAATGACATGGCAGACTCTAAGGACGTTGGTCTCTCATGGAAAGCAAACGCATCTTTTAATCTCTCCGAGAGACCATGACAGAACTGACTCCGGAGTGCAGCATCATTCCAACCCGAATCAGCTGCCCATCTCCGAAATTCAGAACAATAAAGCTCCGCAGACCGTTTGTTCTGGCATAAAACACGTAGGTTAGATTCGGCCAGAGCAACACGATCCGGGTCATCATAAATCTGCCCCAGGGCCACAAAAAATCCCTCCACGGATCGAAGGGAGGGATCCCCTGATGGCAGCGAAAAAGCCCAAGTCTGAGCATTACCCCTGAGCAGGGAGATGACAATCCTCACCCTCTGCTCTTGATTACCAGAAGAGTGAGGACACAAGCAAAAATGGAGTTTGCATGCCTCTCTGAAACGAACAAAATTCTCACTGCCCCCGGAGAACGTCTCCGGAAGTGAGACCTTTGGCTCGCAACAGACTCCATGAGCCGGAGCAGGGCCCAATGCTTGAAGCTGAGTCATAGATTGACGGAGATCCGCTACTTCCAAAGAAAGACCCTGCATGCGGTCAACCAGGCCAGAAAGCGGATCCATGTCAAAAAAGGACGGTTTTGGTGGATTATAATGTCACGGCTGTATGTGGGCAACAATAGTAATACACAGTACAGAGCTACTGACTGGACCCAGAACTAGGGAGGATAACGGGTGACCCCTGTCCGACCCTCAACGCTCTCCCTATTCTGCTAAAGCACATGCCCGGATCCAAATGGCGGAAAGAGGCATGCCCACGTGCCTAAGACTAATGACCACTGTAACCCCTACAATAGTGGAAGGGGCACGGCCACCAGTGCCCTACTCAGTATATGGAGGGAACCGTGGCCACCTCAGATCCAGTCAGAAAATAAACAGGAACACAACAATGTCTGCACACTTAGCTGACGGTGTTGCAGCCGCAGAGAAGACGGATCCAAGGACAGGCTGGCAATATCCAGAGTGCTAGCTGCAGCAGAACACAGGTCCAGTGAACTGATAGCTACAAGTGAAGAAACTAAAGCCAGAGCTACAACTGAAGTGAGAACTACACTGCTCAAAAAAATAAAGGGAACACTTGAACAACACAATGTAACTCCAAGTCAATCACACTTCTGTGAAATCAAACTGTCCACTTAGGAAGCAACACTGAGTGACAATCAATTTCACATGCTGTTGTGCAAATGGGATAGACAACAGGTGGAAATTATAGGCAATTAGCAAGACACCCCCAATAAAGGAGTGGTTCTGCAGGTGGTGACCTGACCACTTCTCAGTTCCTATGCTTCCTGGCTGATGTTTTGGTCACTTTTGAATGCTGGCGGTGCTTTCACTCTAGTGGTAGCATGAAACGGAGTCTACAACCCACACAAGTGGCTCAGGTAGTGCAGCTTATCCAGGATGGCACATCAATGCGAGCTGTGGCAAGAAGGTTTGCTGTGTCTGTCAGCGTAGTGTCCAGAGCATGGAGGCGCTACCAGGAGACAGGCCAGTACATCAGGAGACATGGAGGAGGCCGTAGGAGGGCAACAACCCAGCAGCAGGACCGCTACCTCCGCCTTTGTGCAAGGAGGAACAGGAGGAGAACTGCCAGAGCCCTGCAAAATGATCTCCAGCAGGCCACAAATGTGCATGTGTCTGCTCAAACGGTCAGAAACAGACTCCATGAGGGTGATATGAGGGCCCGACATCCACAGGTAGGGGTTGTGCTTACAGCCCAACACCGTGCAGGACGTTTGGCATTTGCCAGACAACACCAAGATTGGCAAATTAGCCACTGGCGCCCTGTGCTCTTCACAGATGAAAGCAGGTTCACACTGAGCACATGTGACAGACGTGACAGAGACGCCCTGGAGAACGTTCTGCTGCCTGCAACATCCTCCAGCATGACCGGTTTGGCATTGGGTCAGTAATGGTGTGGGGTGGCATTTCTTTGAAAATTCGCGAAAATTCCAAATATAGTTATATATTCGAAATTTCGAATATTCGAATTTTTTCAGATATTTTTTTTTGATCAGTACACATGATCCCTCACTGCTTCTAGCTTGTGGGCCAATAAGAAGGCTGCAATATACTAGACTTTAGGAGTAGTAGTGTTTGCGAATTTTGCTCTATATTAGTTTTTTTTTTAATATTCGCTATATTGCTATATATTCTCGTTTTAGAATATTACGAATATTCGAAAAAACGAAGTTATAGCAATATAGAGAATATTCGAAAAAAATCGAATAGAGCAATTTAGCTAATATAGTGATATAATCTTCTTTGTCTAATAGTTGTAAATTGAAAAATTCGCAATAAAAAATTCGAATTCGAAAATTCTAATTCCGAAAATTCGCATATTCCACAATCATTACCTTTCCGATTTTTTGAGTAAAAAAAAAACGTGAATTTTCGACGAATATTCTACAAAATATTCGCGAAATATCGCGAATTCGAATATGACACCTGCCGGTCATCACTAATGGTTACCATAGCTGCCAGGACGCTAAAGTCCTGGTTGCCATGGTAAAGTGTAGTGGGGAGCGGGGGAGCAGTATACTTACCATCCGTGCGGCTCCCGGGGCGCTTCAGAGTGACGTCAGGGCGCCCCACGCGCATCGATGACGTGTCACTTGGATCACGTCATCCATGCGCATGGGGCGCTCTGACGTCATTCTGGAGCGCCCCGGGAGCCGCACGGACGGTAAGTATACTTCTCCCCCGCTCCCCACTACTACTATGGCAACCAGGACTTTAATAGCTTCCTGGGTGCCATAGTAACACTGAACGCATTTTGAAGACGGATCAGCAGGAGAGATGACGCAGGAGAGATGACGTCATCACATCACTTCTGTTGCTGGGAAGAACATGATGTGCTCGGTAGTACTTTTTTAACTTTATTCACAGTACAGGAGCTTCACTGATGTAAAGGGGACACTAAGGGACAGCACTACTGCAGGGGGCGCACAAAGGTTGCATAACTACTGTGTGGACACATCATGGGGACATTCTACTGAGTGGGGGCACTTAGGGCACTTGCAGACCAGCGTTGGTCATGCTGTGAGCCAACAGCGCAGCACCTGCCCTGAACTCCCAGCGCTGTTTAACCGTAAATCACATCTTGTTATACATCAGAGAATTCACACAGGAGAGAAGCCATTTTCATGCTCAGAATGTGGGAAATGTTTTAACTGTAAATCAACTCTTGTTATGCATCAGAGAATTCACACAGGAGAGAAGCCATTTTCATGTTCAGAATGTGGGAAATGTTTTAACCAGAATTCAGATCTTGTTGTACATCAGAGAATTCACACAGGGGAAAAGCCATTTTCATGTTCAGAATGTGGAAAATGTTTTAAACAGAATTCAGATCTTGTTGTACATCAGAGAATTCACACAGGGGAGAAGCCATTTTCATGTTCAGAATGTGGCAAATGTTTTAACCGTAAATCACATCTTGTTATACATCAGAGAATTCACACAGAATTCTTCCGTCGTCGGGGCTCTATGCCGGAAGAATCCTGATCAGGATTATCCCCATGCATTCTGAATAGAGAGAAATCCGTTCAGGATGCATCAGGATGTCTTCAGTTCCGGAATGGAACGTTTTTTGGCCGGAGAAAATACCGCAGCATGCTGCGCTTTTTGCTCCGGCCAAAAATCCTGAACACTTGCCGCAAGGCCGGATCCGGAATTAATGCCCATTGAAAGGCTATAATCTGGATCCGGCTTTAAGCTAAACGTCGTTTCGGCGCATTACCGGATCAGACGTTTAGCTTTTTCTGAATGGTTACCATGGCTGCCAGGACGCTAAAGTCCTGGTTGCCATGGTGAAGTGTAATGGGGAGCGGGGGAGCAGTATACTTACCGTCCGTGCGGCTCCCGGGGTGCTTCAGAGTGACGTCAGGGCGCCCCACGCGCATCGATGACGTGTCACATGGATCACGTCATCCATGCGCATGGGGCGCTCTGACGTCATTCTGGAGCGCCCCGGGAGCCGCACGGACGGTAAGTATACTTCTCCCCCGCTCCCCACTACTACTATGGCAACCAGGACTTTAATAGCTTCCTGGGTGCCATAGTAACACTGAACGCATTTTGAAGACGGATCCGTCTTCAAATGCTTTCAGTTCACTTGCGGTGTTATGGATCCGGCGGGCACTTCCGGCAAATGGAGTGCACAACGGATCCGGACAACGCAAGTGTGAAAGCGGCCTAAGAAAGGGTTGCAAAAAATGGTTGAAAAATGGGCATGAAATTTGAGTGTGTCCATTTTTTAGGGCCTTTTTTTCACGTGTAAATGTAGCCTTAAGAGCTCATACAAAAAAGTCCCACCACTGAACACCAGATATTTCCTACCTGCCTGTGAATAAAGACCCCAAGATATCATGACCCAGGTGACTAACGCTGCATATTATCAATAGTAATTATATGTAAAGGAATAAAACATGTTGGGGAGCTCCCCAATGGTCAGTGACGGCTTACTGTGTGTAAAGGGGGAATATTAATCACCAATATTATGCGAATATTGCTAATTAATATTCATAAATAGGAGGAGCCGTCTATCGATGACTCCGCCTATTTATACCTTTATATAATAATAACAATACTTTCGCTATGCTTTACACTAATCACTACGCTAGCTGCATGCGCCTTACTAGACTAACTATCGCCAATAACTACACGCCACACAGATAGTTATAAACCAAACACAGTATTTATTAATACTAAACAATACACTATGTACGCAATGCACTAATAATACAGCACTAAATATACAGTACTAAACTACACTACAAGTTCCCAAATTCCACCCACAAACTATCTATACGATTCACACATACAAGTAATAACAGCCCACCCACCTGGTACTATATACTATCCCTATGGGGTAGACGAAGGTTGAAGGTGGTCTTAAAAGGGTGTAAGCCGACCACAAAGCACAAATATAGTGATAGGACCGCGGGAGGTGATTAGGGTAAATCAGGGATCAGGGCAACAAGGGGTGTAAAGGGTTACCAGGGGTGTAGGATTATCAGGGGTAATAGGGGTAAATGGGTAGGGATGCAGAGGGTTACCAGGGGTGTGTAGGGTTACCAGGGGTGTATAGGGTTACCAGGGGTGATAGGAGGGTTACCAGGGATATATAGGGTAGGGTTACCAGGGGTGTGTAGGGTTATACAGATGAGGGGCAATAGGGAACAAGGGGTGTATAGGGTAGGGTTACCAGGGGTAATAGGAGGGTTAATAGGTAGGGATATAGATGATATATATGTATATATATGTATATATATATATATATATAGGATACTTAGTTGCTCGTTCGTCCAGGGGTTGCTCGTTCGTCTAGGGGTTGCTCGTTAGTCCAGGGGGGTCTCCTTCCGTCAGGGTGGGCGGCCGGCTCTCTTCTACCCAGTGCAGGGCCTGCCAGACTTATATGTCCGGCCGCCCGCACTGCCGTACCGCCCACACAGCGGCGCGCGAGCGCGCACCACAGTGAAGGACACGTGGGCTGGCGCGGTGAGATGACGTCACCGTGCCTGCCCGCACGTCCCTGCACGCGCGCCGCAGGGCCATGTGCACTTTCTGACAGGCGGGAGATCCTTTGATCTCCCGCCTGTAGCTCTCAGCATTCCGGACATCGCAATGGTAATTGCGATGCCAGAATGCACATAATAGAGGGAGCGGAGGTATCTCCGCTCTCTCTATTATGCTTAATTATCTCCAGCAGGGATGCAGATAATTAGAACAAAAGGATTCAAATTCTATTGAATTTGAATCCTTTGAGTTCACCAGAATGACCGGACCTTGTCCGATCATCCTGGCGCCTTCACCCAGATTACATCAATGTAAATGCTTGGGGCACATTTACATTGATGCATCTGTGTCCATGTAGGGGGGGGGGGGGGATTTATATGGTATGGGGCTATATATGCATTATATGATTCAGGGGGCATATATATATATATATATATATATATGATAAGGGGGCATATATTAACCACCTCCGGACCGCCTAACGCAGGATCGCGTTCCGGAGGTGGCAGCCCTGCGCAGAGTCACGCATATATGCGTCATCTCGCGATGGGCGAGATTTCCTGTGAACGCGCGCACACAGGCGCGCGCGCTCACAGGAACGGAAGGTAAGAGAGTTGATCTCCAGCCTGCCAGCGGCGATCGTTCGCTGGCAGGCTGGAGATGTGGTTTTTTTAACCCCTAACAGGTATATTAGACGCTGTTTTGATAACAGCGTCTAATATACCTGCTACCTGGTCCTCTGGTGGTCCCATTTGTTTGGATCGACCACCAGAGGACACAGGTAGCTCAGTAAAGTCCCACCAAGCACCACTACACTACACTACACCCCCCCCCGTCACTTATTAACCCCTTATTAGCCCCTGATCACCCCTGATCACCCCATATAGACTCCCTGATCACCCCCCTGTCATTGATCACCCCCCTGTCATTGATTACCCCCCTGTAAAGCTCCATTCAGATGTCCGCATGATTTTTACGGATCCACTGATAGATGGATCGGATCCGCAAAACGCATCCGGACGTCTGAATGAAGCCTTACAGGGGCATGATCAATGACTGTGGTTATCACCCCATATAGACTCCCTGATCACCCCCCCTGTCATTGATTACACCCCTGTCATTGATCAACCCCCTGTAAAGCTCCATTCAGACGTCCGCATGATTTTTACGGATCCACTGATATATAGATCGGATCCGCAAAACGCATCCGGACGTCTGAATGAAGCCTTACAGGGGCGTGATCCATGACTGTGGTGATCACCCCATATAGACTCCCTGATCACCCCCCTGTAAAGCTCCATTCAGATGTCCGCATGATTTTTACGGATGCACTGATAGATGGATCCGATCCGCAAAACGCATCCGGACGTCTGAATGAAGCCTTACAGGGGCATGATCAATGACTGTGGTGATCACCCCATATAGACTCCCTGATCACCCCCCTGTAAAGCTCCATTCAGATGTCCCCATGATTTTTACGGATGCACTGATAGATGGATCCGATCCGCAAAACGCATCCGGACGTCTGAATGAAGCCTTACAGGGGCGTGATCAATGACTGTGGTGATCACCCCATATAGACTCCCTGATCACCCCCCTGTCATTGATCACCCCCCTGTAAAGCTCCATTCAGATGTCCGCATGATTTTTACGGATGCACTGATAGATGGATCCGATCCGCAAAACGCATCCGGACGTCTGAATGAAGCCTTACAGGGGCATGATCAATGACTGTGGTGATCACCCCATATAGACTCCCTGATCACCCCCCTGTCATTGATTACCCCCCTGTCATTGATTACCCCCCTGTAAAGCTCCATTCAGATGTCCGCATGATTTTTACGGATGCACTGATAGATGGATCGGATCCGCAAAACGCATCCGGACGTCTGAATGAAGCCTTACAGGGGCGTGATCAATGACTGTGGTGATCACCCCATATAGACTCCCTGATCAACCCCCCTGTCATTGATCAACCCCCCTGTCATTGATCAACCCCCCTGTCATTGATCAACCCCCCTGTCATTGATCAACCCCCCTGTCATTGATCACCCCCCTGTCATTGATCACCCCCCTGTCATTGATCACCCCTCTGTAAGGCTCCATTCAGATATTTTTTTGGCCCAAGTTAGCAGAATTTTTTTTTTTTTTTCTTACAAAGTCTCATATTCCACTAACTTGTGTCAAAAAATAAAATCTCACATGAACTCACCCTACCCCTCACGGAATCCAAATGCGTAAAATTTTTTAGACATTTATATTCCAGACTTCTTCTCACGCTTTAGGGCCCCTAGAATGCCAGGGCAGTATAAATACCCCACATGTGACCCCATTTCGGAAAGAAGACACCCCCAGGTATTCCGTGAGGGGCATATTGAGTCCATGAAAGATTGAAATTTTTGTCCCAAGTTAGCGGAACGGGAGACTTTGTGAGAAAAAAATTAAAAATATCAATTTCCGCTAACTTGTGCCAAAAAAAAAAAATTTCTATGAACTCGCCATGCCCCTCATTGAATACCTTGGGGTGTCTTCTTTCCAAAATGGGGTCACATGTGGGGTATTTATACTGCTCTGGCATTCTAGGGGCCCCAAAGCGTGAGAAGAAGTCTGGTATCCAAATGTCTAAAAATGCCCTCCTAAAAGGAATTTGGGCACCTTTGCGCATCTAGGCTGCAAAAAAGTGTCACACATCTGGTATCGCCGTACTCAGGAGAAGTTGGGGAATGTGTTTTGGGGTGTCATTTTACATATACCCATGCTGGGTGAGAGAAATATCTTGGTCAAATGCCAACTTTGTATAAAAAAATGGGAAAAGTTGTCTTTTGCCAAGATATTTCTCTCACCCAGCATGGGTATATGTAAAATGACACCCCAAAACACATTCCCCAACTTCTCCTGAATACGGCGATACCACATGTGTGACACTTTTTTGCAGCCTAGGTGGGCAAAGGGGCCCATATTCCAAAGAGCACCTTTAGGATTTCACAGGTCATTTACCTACTTACCACACATTAGGGCCCCTGGAAAATGCCAGGGCAGTATAACTACCCCACAAGTGACCCCATTTTGGAAAGAAGACACCCCAAGGTATTCCGTGAGGGGCATGGCGAGTTCCTAGAATTTTTTATTTTTTGTCACAAGTTAGTGGAAAATGATGATTTTTTTTTTTATTTTTTTTTTCATACAAAGTCTCATATTCCACTAACTTGTGACAAAAAATAAAAAGTTCCATGAACTCACTATGCCCATCAGCGAATACCTTGGGGTCTCTTCTTTCAAAAATGGGGTCACTTGTGGGGTAGTTATACTGCCCTGGCATTCTAGGGGCCCAAATGTGTGGTAAGGAGTTTGAAATCAAATTCTGTAAAAAATGACCTGTGAAATCCGAAAGGTGCTCTTTTGAATATGGGCCCCTTTGCCCACCTAGGCTGCAAAAAAGTGTCACACATCTGGTATCTCCGTAATCGGGAGAAGTTGGGGAATGTGTTTTGGGGTGTCATTTTACATATACCCATGCTGGGTGAGAGAAATATCTTGGCAAAAGACAACTTTTCCCATTTTTTTATACAAAGTTGGCATTTGACCAAGATATTTATCTCACCCAGCATGGGTATATGTAAAAAGACACCCCAAAACACATTCCTCAACTTCTCCTGAATACAGAGATACCAGATGTGTGACACTTCTTTGCAGCCTAGGTGGGCAAAGGGGCCCACATTCCAAAGAGCACCTTTCGGATTTCACAGGTCATTTACCTACTTACCACACATTTGGGCCCCTAGAATGCCAGGGCAGTATAACTACCCCACAAGTGACCCCATTTTGGAAAGAAGAGACCCCAAGGTATTCGCTGATGGGCATAGTGAGTTCATGGAAGTTTTTATTTTTTGTCACAAGTTTGTGGAATATGAGACTTTGTATGAAAAAAAAAATAAAAAAATAAATCATCATTTTCCACTAACTTGTGACAAAAAATAAAAAATTCTAGGAACTCGCCATGCCCCTCACGGAATACCTTGGGGTGTCTTCTTTCCAAAATGGGGTCACTTGTGGGGTAGTTATACTGCCCTGGTATTCTAGGGGCCCAAATGTGTGGTAAGGAGTTTGAAATCAAATTCAGGAAAAAATGAGGAGTGAAATCCGAAAGGTGCTCTTTGGAATATGGGCCCCTTTGCCCACCTAGGCTGCAAAAAAGTGTCACACATCTGGTATCTCCGTATTCAGTAGAAGTTGAGGAATGTGTTTTGGGGTGTCTTTTTACATATACCCATGCTGGGTGAGATAAATATCTTGGTCAAATGACAACTTTGTATAAAAAAATGGGAAAAGTTGTCTTTTGCCAAGATATTTCTCTCACCCAGCATGGGTATATATAAAATGACACCCCAAAACACATTCCCCACCTTCTCCTGAGTACGGAGATACCAGATGTGTGACACTTTTTTGCAGCCTAGGTGGGCAAAGGGGCCCATATTCCAAAGAGCACCTTTCGGATTTCACTGGTCATTTTTTACAGAATTTGATTTCAAACTCCTTACCACACATTTGGGCCCCTAGAATGCCAGGGCAGTAGAACTACCCCACAAGTGACCCCATTTTGGAAAGAAGAGACCCCAAGGTATTCGCTGATGGGCATAGTGAGTTCATAGAACTTTTTATTTTTTGTCACAAGTTAGTGGAATATGAGACTTTGTAAGAAAAAAAAAAAAAAAAAAAATCATAATTTTCCGCTAACTTGTGACAAAAAATAAAAAGTTCTATGAACTCACTATGCCCATCAGCGAATACCTTAGGGTGTGTACTTTCAGAAATGGGGTCATTTGTGGGGTGTTTGTACTGTCTGGGCATTGTAGAACCTCAGGAAACATGACAGGTGCTCAGAAAGTCAGAGCTGCTTCAAAAAGCGGAAATTCACATTTTTGTACCATAGTTTGTAAACGCTATAACTTTTACCCAAACCATTTTTTTTTTACCCAAACATTTTTTTTTTATCAAAGACATGTAGAACTATAAATTTAGAGCAAAATTTCTATATGGATGTCGTTTTTTTTGCAAAATTTTACAACTGAAAGTGAAAAATGTCATTTTTTTGCAAAAAAATCGTTAAATTTCGATTAATAACAAAAAAAGTAAAAATGTCAGCAGCAATGAAATACCACCAAATGAAAGCTCTATTAGTGAGAAGAAAAGGAGGTAAAATTCATTTGGGTGGTAAGTTGCATGACCGAGCAATAAACTGTGAAAGTAGTGTAGGTCAGAAGTGTAAAAAGTGGCCTGATCTTTCAGGGTGTTTAAGCACTGGGGGCTGAAGTGGTTAAAGGGGGCACATACATATATATCTATATGATAAGGGGGCATATATAAGGGGGCACATATATATGAATTCCCACAGGGGCATGAATGAGCCCCTGGGGAATATCAGAGGCGGATGGGCGCAGGTGCTGGGCACATCTGCGCACATCGCCCTCTGAGGGGAACATTATGCACCGCTAATATATACATATATATATGCATGCCCCAGTAGGCATGCATATATATTTATGTATACCTGCCACCCTTCCTCAACAATCCCCCTGTTGTCGGTAATGCGACAATATCTTGGGGGAAGGGTGGAGGCATCTTTGCCCCCCTCAACCCCATCCTCGGTGATGGTCCAGGAAAACCGGAGTGCACCCTGTCTCTTAGGTACCTAGACATCATCTAACCTAACGACTTCCTCCGACCTGCCCTTCACCGTAACCGACTCCTCCATCCACAGGATACACCGTCGTCTTTGTTTCCCAGGAACTCTCTTCTGCCTTGATTGTTACGGTGTTAGCCCCTCCTACTGTCATTTCTTTCTGGACTTCCGGAGTGGCTTGACCCTCGCAGTCTTTGACTGGTCTTTCTCTCACTCTTCCGGTGTTGGTCACTCCTGATAAGTTTAGAATGACCACACCCTTGCCGTCTCTTGGCATTGCTGCCGATCTTCAGGTGTCGTCCACGCCCAAGGAATCTGGAGTGGGTCCACTCTTACAGTCTCAGTCTCTATTCTGCGCCAACTCTCCTTAAGCATGTCTTGTTCCATCTTGATCGAAGGATGGGTGCGGTTCTCCCATGGACAGCTGAATCGGTCTTTACAAGGCAGGTCAGATATATATATATATTTTTTTTCTTCAATAGAGGTGATATCACGGTACCTAAATTCTAACAACGGGAATACCTCCGTTACACTACACATCCAGGTTATTCCCTTATGATCCTTACCGTTCAGGGGTCAAAGTGGCAAATGGCAACCAGAGGGGGCCTGTCCCTATCGTGCCCTAATCTTATCCCCATTCACACCACCTATTTACACAATAACCCCCAACCCCCCTAAACCTAAGAGTTCAGTCCAATTGTCTTGTTCTTTGGGCGATTAGGCCTCAGGACTTTTTGTGAAGTCAAGTCCTGAGCCTTCGGCGGTTGTTTTCGTGAAGTGCCGTCTGGTTCTGGTTTAGTTGGTCCGTTAGTCTCTTGACTCTCCGATACATCCACCATAGTCCAAGGTACATGAGTCCAACCAGAACCAGAAGCACTATCATCGGGTGTATCAATAAATTGAAAAATGACGTTGCCTTAGGACTGTATCCGAAAAGACTCTCCCACCACGAAACCTTTGAGTCCTTGTCCAATGCTGTGGCAACCGCGATAATCTTTGTTCGGTCATGGGTGAGTTGAATGGTGGCTTGCTTCTCCGTCTCCCGAAGACGTTGTATGATCTCTTCCTCTTGGCTGAAATCCATCAGGAGATGTCTAAGTTCTTTCCCGAAGCCAAGAGGAATCTTCTGAAGTCTTACAGGAACATCGGGGCGGATGTCAAGTCTTTTCTCTGGGGTAATCGGGGTTCTTCCCTGCTGCTCTGCGATGTTCAAACCTAAAACGGGACTAAGGGTGCAGTACGCTCCAGGGCGGAGTGTTCCTCGTTCGGTGCAGTTAAGCCCAAAAATTGCATACGATGGATCACTCCCTTGGTACCAACACCAATACCCCTGCCCCAAATATTTCAAAGAGGATGAGGGCATTGGGTTGGCCTTCATCTCACAGGACCCCTCGGTGTTCCAACACTGGTGTCTGAGCACCCGCTCCCGACTACCCTGACAGAGGATGGCATTCTCCCTTATCCGACATCCCTCTGTATCAAACAAAGAGGGATGGCCCTCCTCATAGGTTAGAACGCCCGAGGGGAGCTGGGGATGAAGCACCGTCTGGTTGTTAATCATCGTTCCTAGATTGATGACACTGTATCCTTGTCTGATGCGACCGGATACAGGTGCCAGGGACGAAGCAGTGCAGGTTAAATTTTGACATCCATGCCACTGAACCACCCACCAGTTGGTGTGATTAATGGCAAAAGGAGAAATCAGTGGACTTATTCGCTGACGGAGGTTGAATGGGAAGTGGCCGTTGTGAAGTGCCTTGACAATATGTTTAAGGCTGTCCGAGAGTTAACTTTGGACCTGCGTACACGCCAGAGCAAGCTGAGCCCGAGCCTGCTCCTCCAAAAGACCCACAACTAACCTCCTAAACTTCTCACGTATAGCAGAAGATAGAGAGGTAGTGGCATCAATGTGCGAGTGTTGTAAACCCTCTAAGACGTGGTCTACATCAATCTGGGTCTTGAATCCTTCCCCGGCGTGTCGAGCAACCTCCCCAAGCTTACTTCTCAGGACTTCCATGTCCATAGTGTTCAGGGCACCCACTCCCAAAGCACCTCCGCCAAGTCCCATAGCCACCAGGTCTCTCCTCCCCCTGTTCTTCCTGAGTCAAGAGTTGTCTTTCCTGACCTCTTGCCCCACCTCTATCCAACCTCTTACCATGTCAATTTGGTTCCTAACGAACTCCTCACACCTGTGATCCCAGTGATCAACTCGGAAGTCATCTACAGAAATTCTCCAGGTAAACAGGATGAATTTTGCATCCGTGATGATCTTCCAGGGGAATGACAGTTGAGGAGCTACAGGGTCTGCCAATTGATAGATAGGGGTGGTGCAAGAGTCCGAATGTTGTCTTACTGGTTGGAGACCTTCTGTTTCATAGGGGACCCTTACTACAGTAACACAGACCCGTCCCCGTCCTTTGAATGGATACCATTGTTCGTCTTCTCCAGCCTGTAACACTAGTTTCCCTACGGGTTTGGTTTGAGACAGATAGACCCATTGAGTAAAGGTCCAGCACCCTTCGTCGGCTGCCTCACAAAAAGGCCACTTGAATGAACCATCTATATTGATGTCAAAGTTAATGTCCCTGCCCCTGGGGTCTGTCCAATTGGAAGACACATACCTACCCCGGTATTCCTCAGTCATAGGGGTACCATCCATCCATGCATCCACTGTAGGGGTGTCCACCCCATTGCACACTAAATCCCACCTCCAGGGATTAGTGTCCAACATCCCCATCTGGTTATCCTGTTCCCAGTGGGCATAGGTGACGAAATAGTATCCCGTCACCTCAGGAACGCAGTTGTCTCTCATGATCGTGATCATAAAAGACCGTATGGATGGAGACCCCTTTAACTGCGCATACCTTTGGTCCTTGGCATCGGTCCGTACCTTTAAAACTGTGGCTCGATACAAACCCTCCAGTTTTACCGGACCACTCTGATCATTCCAAATGGCCTGATCAGAGTCACTGCAGTTTAACTTTAACATCATTATGCTGGTTCGCAAGTAATCTGTGGATACATGTCCCTGTACATAACTGGATTCCCTGGTGATAATCATCTGGGAATCCCTCAACATACAATAAGCCTTCAGGGTGCCTTTTATCGGAATGGGCCTATCGAAATATGTCCTAACCCTCAACCCGTCTCTGCTATCCTTCCCTAGGAAGGTAACTTTCAGGATATACCAACCGCTGTACTCTGCCCCAGTGACATCTTCAGGACTCAGCAAACCCTCCTTAGTACACAACACTGTGGTAGTGTTGGCTCTCACTTGCTGGTAAGGGTGTAAGTGTGGATTCCTAGACACCCATCTTAAGGATTTGATAGGTACAGGGTCCAAGTCCTGAAAATGCCTGTATTCCTTGAGACAGAGGGCGTGCAAGTCATGTTGTATGGCAGACACATTCTCCATCGGGGTATAATGCTGAATTACACCATTGGTAAAACCCTCTCTCTGGAAACCATACAGATACCATTGACCTGGTGTAAAGGTAACGTTCTTGTATGGTTCCAGGATTTTGCCATCCAAACATTCCACCATTAAAAGGCCGGGTCCATCAAGTGATATGCTGGCCATACCAATATTAGTCCCCAGGTCCTCCCCTGAAGAGGCTGAGCCCGCCATCAACATGCTTACCACTAGTGTCACAAGCTGGTTACGTATCTCATTCAGAGGATGCCTAGCTCTTCCCTGGCAGTGTGGTCCCATGGAGTGTCTCCCTCTTGTGTTCTGCAATGAGATGGAATGTGTTAAGTGTATTGGATTCACACTCGACCCACCAAGTGCTTCCCCCCCCCCCCCTCACCCAACTCGGAACGGTATGCGTTATTGAGTTGGGGAGGCTCGGGTGGCTTTGGCCTGGTCGATGTGTATCCAAAAAACTTCCTGGCGTCTACAGGATTTCTTCTTGCTCGTGATAGGCCTTTGTACCTTCAGCATGGTGTCCCCCATCACTTCAAGGACCTTGTAAGGTCCCTCCCAGTTTGCGCCCCATGGGCCGACCCGACGAAAGACTTTCACCATTACCATTTCTCCTACAGAGGGCATAGGCATTTCCCCATGTAGATACGGTATGTGTAACCGTATAGCTGCATGAGGCAGTAACTCCTTCAGGTTCTGCTGAACCTGTTGAAGAAACAAGTCTCTGGCAATGGCGTTCTTCATGGGCTCCGACACTTGGGGTTCGTTTGGTAGACATAGGGGCATCTTACGTCCGGTCATGAGTTCAAATGGGGAGATACCGGTACTAGAGGCCTCTGTGGCTCGGATACCCATTAGCACAGCTGGAAGGGAGGTTACCCAAGAGGAACCTTTCTCCAGCAGTGCCTTGGAAAGCCGGGTTTTGATGGTCCGGTTCATCCGCTCCACGATGCCTGCTAACTGAGGGTGGTAAGGAACATGAAAACTTTGCTTTATGTCTAGGAGACCACAAAGCGCTTTCATGACCTTACCCGTGAAATGAGTCCCTCTGTCGGATTCTATCAATCTGGGGATCCCCCATCGTGACAGAACTTGTTCCCAGAGAACACGGGCAGTGGTGGTGGCCGAATCATTGACCGTAGGGATGGCTTCTACCCACTTCGAGAAGACATCCACTACCACCAGGGCGTAACGACAGTTACGACTCCCAGTGGGCAAAGGTCCGATGAAATCAATTTGAATAGCGGACCATGGACCATCAGCAGGAGGAACCCGCTGTAACACTGGCTTCAGGGCAGACGCCCTTGGGTTAACCTGAGCACACACCAGGCACTGTTGCGTAACCTCCTCTACTGTGTTGGACATTCCGGGCCAGTACAATTTGTCTCTCAGGAGAGGCAAGAGCTTATTCCGGCCAAGATGTCCAAACATTTGGTGGTTCAACCGCGTCAGCTCTGCTTGCAGATGCTGTGGAACCACCGGGAGAGGAAGAGACTGTGTACTGGTGTCGTAACACAGGATCCCCTGTTGTAAGGACCAGGGATGCTGTGGTACTTGGATGTGTGTCATTAGAAGAGGATCCTTAGCTTGTTCCTCCTCGAATGACACCGGGCTGTAACTCAGATGGGTATGCGCTGCAATCCGGTATGCGGGCAGTGGCTCAGTGCCTGGTTCCCTAAAGGTCCCAGACACTGCTGCTAGTTTTGCCAGTTCGTCTGCCTGGTTGTTACCTGCTGTCAAAGGTTCGTCCCCTTTTTGATGCGCCGGGATTTTGATGATGGCTGCTTCCGCCACGTGTGCCATACCCCACTCCCACAGCTCCTTCAGGACTGACACATGAGCCAGAGGTTTGTTTTGGCTGTCCACAAATCCTCTTCTCCACGCGGATAGTTATAAACCAAACACAGTATTTATTAATACTAAACAATACACTATGTACGCAATGCACTAATAATACAGCACTAAATATACAGTACTAAACTACACTACACGTTCCCAAATTCCACCCACAAACTATCTATACGATTCACACATACAAGTAATAACAGCCCACCCACCTGGTACTATATACTATCCCTATGGGGTAGACAAAGGTTGACGGTGGTCTTACAAGGGTGTAAGCCGACCACAAAGCACAAATATAGTGATAGGACCGACGGGAGGTGATTAGGGTAAATCAGGGATCAGGGCAACAAGGGGTGTAAAGGGTTACCAGGGGTGTAGGATTATCAGGGGTAATAGGGGTAAATGGGTAGGGATGCAGATGGTTACCAGGGGTGTGTAGGGTTACCAGGGGTGTATAGGGTTACCAGGGGTGATAGGAGAGTTACCAGGGATATATAGTGTAGGGTTACCAGGGGTGTGTAGGGTTATACAGATGAGGGGCAATAGGGAACAAGGGGTGTATAGGGTAGGGTTACCAGGGGTAATAGGAGGGTTAATAGGTAGGGATATAGATGATATATATATATATATATATATGTATATAGAAGACAAAAAATCGGACTGCACTCCAAGCATTTCTTCAAAGAAGTTAGTTTTTATTCACCCATAAGGTGGCAAAGCGACGTTTCGGCTCAAGCATGAGCCTTTCTCAAGCATTGGTGAACAGTGAATAGCCAGTATATAAAGGTGTGCCAATACATATAATCAAACCACATAATTGGTACTTTAAAAATAATACATGTATACAATGTACAAATATGTGCAGAAACCGTATAATGGTCATAATTGTTAAAGTGACTAGTGCATTCCATACAGTAAATCTCCAAAATACAATAAATTACATATAAAAACACCATAGGACATATAATTAGTTACATCTGTAACTCATCAATACATCATTCATGCATCAACTGTAATAGTGCACATGTGCAAATAAGGAAGACTAATGAATTGCTACCTGGAGGAGTGATGGCGCCCACATATACAGTAGCGCTACTCAGCGCGTCCTCAGGAGACCAGCGCGCATGTCCCAATCGTTTGACGTCATCTAGGGAGACCGACCGGTGCATAGCAGTGCCGCCTACTGATGACATCAGCGGCGCACCCAATAGCATGTCACCGCCTTCTCCCATCAATGCCTCCACATAGCGGCGCATGCGCAATAGTTCCGGCAAGCTGTTTTCCGCCATATTGGGTAAGGGAATCAGAGCAAATAAATGATCATACAATCCGTCGCTTACCGTCCTATTCGCTCTGCATATACAGTTGTTGTGGTTGAATGCCACCATGCTGCAGGGTGGATGAGTGACCATCTTTTCCAAAATGGTACACTCAAATCCACTCGTCACCCCAATACCAGCGGCACGTCAGTGTCGTCAGTATTGTAGGATCATGTCCTGCTCCAATATACAACTGTGAGGGTACTCCTCATTATAACAGAACGATTAAAGACAAGCGACAGTATGCACTAGAAAAAAGATATAAGTTACTCAATATAAATTACAGCAAGGGAAAATATAAATCGCTCATTCCCAATTTTTTATAAACTCGTCATGGCGGGGACATACGCATGGAATCCAGAGAAAAAAATATATCTCAACACAATTGTTTTTTCGTGGGCTCATCATCCACCAATCAGGTTCATCAGTTTTCTGAGGTGCCGTCTGTGCAGGTGTATCTGGAAAGATAATGCAAAAGTATCAGTGTCATAAATTAGTGAGATTACCCATTACATTTATATTAAAATCAATTTATTACTCAAAGTTATGTGTTTACATTTTCTGTTTTTTCTTTTTCTTTTTTTTAAAAACCAATGAATCTGTCAACCACAGGAGGTATTGTGGAGCCCATACCAATGCAACACAGGGGCAAAACAACCTCCTCACAGACCTCCACCATATCTATAGTCTATATTTAAACCTTTGGGGTGCAGACTTTGTAGTGTCTGGATCCAATGCATTTCTCTTTTTTTGAGTAAAGATACTCGATCTCCACCCCTCCGTGGCATTGGAACCTGATCCAGGATCCAACATCTGAGATCTTTTTCTTTATGTCCCAGTAACCCAAAGTGTCTGGGCACTGGCAAATCTTTGCGTCCCTTTCTGATTGTATAACGGTGATTATTCAGCCTAGTCTTAAAATTTGTGGAAGTTTCGCCTACATACAGAAGGTGGCATGGACAGGATAAGACATAGACCACAAATGAGGAATCACACGTAAGGTGAAACTTAATGGGGTAAATTTGTCCCGTGTCAGGATGTGTGAATGTCCTAGATCTACAAATCAGGCTACAGTTGACACAATGCAGGCACGGGAAACAACCCGTGCCAGATGGTGCCAACGTTGTCTGCCTGACAATGGACCCAGGCCCCACATCCGCTCTCACCAGTTGATCTCTTATATTTTTACACCTACGGTAGGCACATAGGGGAGATGTTCTGAATTCTGGTACCGTTTTTAAGCAGCTACCAAGTATTGGCCAGTGTCTTTTCAGGATCTTATTGATAGCGCCGCTGTGTTCTGAATAGGTGGATACAAACGTAATTCTTTTTTGCGTCTTCCTATTATCCTTACCCTGCAATAGGGAATCCCTGTCCACAGCCAGCGCTTTTTGTCTCTGCTCCATGAGCAGTTTCTTCGGATATCCCCGTTGTTTAAACTTAACAACCATGTTGTCAACCGTTTTTTCTAGGGCTTCATTGTCAGCTACAATTCGCCTAGCTCTTAGAAATTGTGAATATGGCAGATGCTTTACCATGCTGCGTGGATGGCAGCTCTCAAACCTCAGCATCACATTCCTGTCAGTGGGTTTAGTGTATAATGATGTAGATAGCATTCCATTCGTAACCATGACATTAGTATCAAGGAACTGAACTGAGGTATCCGAGTAAGTCACCGTGAACTGTAGCTCACTGTCCGCACCATTAAGGTAACCGTGAAACTCCAACAACCGTTGTTCAGTTCCTGTCCAGATGAGGAAGATGTCGTCTATGTATCGCCACCATCCCAAAATATATTGGGCATGGCGGGACACATAGACAACATCCTCCTCGAACCTGCGCATAAAAATATTGGCGTACGTTGGGGCCACATTGGACCCCATCGCCACGCCGCGTTTCTGGACATAGTATGTATCTTGGAAAAGGAAATAGTTGTATTCCAATACAATGGTAAGAAGCGAGATAACAAAGGCGCTAGCCTCAGGTGTCATTGATGACGTGTCCAACATACCTTGTACAGCAGCTATACCCTTTTTATGATCAATAGAGGTATATAAGGATATGACATCGAACGAAACCAATGTGATCTTACCCACATCCTCAAAATTGACCTTACTTAATTTTGTCAAGAAATCTGACGTATCTTTGATGTAAGATAATCCCCCTGTAGAAAAATCCCGTAACACTTTGTCCAAAAAAATGGAAATGTGACAAAACACTGAGTCGGTGCCGGAGACAATGGGGCGCCCTGGTGGGTCCACCATTGTCTTGTGCACCTTTGGCAACACATAAATTACTGGGGTAATGGGGTGAGAAACAATCAGATATTCCTTAAGCCCCTCATCTATAATACCTGCTTGTACAGCCCTAGTCACACATTGTTCAATGATACGTATGATATTGAATTTGGGGTCATTTGATAACCGGTTATATACTTTCACGTCATCTAGTTGTCTTGTGATCTCTTTGATGTATTTTATGGTATCCATAACAACAACAGCACCGCCTTTATCGGCGGGCTTTATCGTTAGGTCATTATCCTTCTTTAGTTCAACTAATGCATACACCTCGGCCGCAGTGAGGTTGGGATACCTGAAGCCCTCCGAACAAGGGAGAGACCTCAGGGCACCAATCTCATTCTTGACCGCCGAGATGTATGCATCAATGGCTGGCTCATTTACCACTGGGTTAAAATAGCTCTTGTTAGACAGATTAAACATTTTGCATGTAAACTCGCTACTTCTTGTTACCTGCTCCCCACTCTTTCCCTGGAACCACGCCTTCAACCTAATAGAGCGGAAAAAATTACTCAGATCAGATTCAACATCCAGCCAATTTACCTGAGCATTAGGGCAAAATGATAGTCCTTTAGATAGAACGGTTAACTGTGCTGGGGTCAATGCTTTGGAGGAAAGATTAATGACAGCTATTTCTTCTTTTTTTGTATTTGAGTCCGGGTTTTCATGTTGCGTGTTCTGGTGGTTTCGTCTGTATCGGCGACCGCCTCTCCTGGTTCGTTTCCTCTTGCTGCATTGGACTCCGTTTTGTTCCCTAAAAAAACTTCCGGTTCTCCCTTGTGCATCTGCGTGTTTTTTCTTGTTTTTTTATTATCCCTTATGTTGTATGGAGAACTGCCAGGTTGCCAGCTGTAAATGTCACCTTTTTTATAGTCCTCGATGTCTCGGGCCCATTTTATCCTCTTACCATCCTCCAGTTCAGACTGCAGCTGCTGTAACTGCCCCTTTAACATCTCGCTGAACTCTGAGTACTGATCCTCCGTCATACATATACGAAGATGCTGCTCAATCTGTACCATGTCAATGGTCAATGTGGCTACTTCCTGTTGCAAGAACTCAATATTTAACAAAATGAAGTCCATGGAATATTTATTTGATAAGGCCTCAAACCGTTTGCAAAAAAAGTCACTATGGGAAAACAAATTGGGGCGCAAATGGGATCGCATCCCTCTGGGGATCCGCTGCTCCTTGTAGTAATGCCCAAGAGTGGTCATATGCAATTTTAGAGACAATGACCGTCTGGATAAATTTTCATATTTTCTTTTATATTCTTTCAAGGATGGAGTCGTGAGGAAGGCAGTATCTCCCTCTATGCCACCGATAATACGCTCCGCATCCTCCTGCGTGAAGACACAACCACCGGGTGCATCCAATTGCGACATGTTGGTGTGCAAAACCAACAAAAAATGGTACAAAAACTCAAAAAATAAAACTGGGTGGGTGTGCTAAGCCAATATCACAGAGAATAGAGCAGAAAAAACCACTGGCAGCACCACCCTGGATAGTATGGAAAAATAGACGGGTGCAATGTCCAAGTACGGTAAAAAGGTGCTTACCCACTTTAGAAGACAAAAAATCGGACTGCACTCCAAGCATTTCTTCAAAGAAGTTAGTTTTTATTCACCCATAAGGTGGCAAAGCGACGTTTCGGCTCAAGCATGAGCCTTTCTCAAGCATTGGTGAACAGTGAATAGCCAGTATATAAAGGTGTGCCAATACATATAATCAAACCACATAATTGGTACTTTAAAAATAATACATGTATACAATGTACAAATATGTGCAGAAACCGTATAATGGTCATAATTGTTAAAGTGACTAGTGCATTCCATACAGTAAATCTCCAAAATACAATAAATTACATATAAAAACACCATAGGACATATAATTAGTTACATCTGTAACTCATCAATACATCATTCATGCATCAACTGTAATAGTGCACATGTGCAAATAAGGAAGACTAATGAATTGCTACCTGGAGGAGTGATGGCGCCCACATATACAGTAGCGCTACTCAGCGCGTCCTCAGGAGACCAGCGCGCATGTCCCAATCGTTTGACGTCATCTAGGGAGACCGACCGGTGCATAGCAGTGCCGCCTACTGATGACATCAGCGGCGCACCCAATAGCATGTCACCGCCTTCTCCCATCAATGCCTCCACATAGCGGCGCATGCGCAATAGTTCCGGCAAGCTGTTTTCCGCCATATTGGGTAAGGGAATCAGAGCAAATAAATGACCATACAATCCGTCGCTTACCGTCCTATTCGTTCTGCATATACAGTTGTTGTGGTTGAATGCCACCATGCTGCAGGGTGGATGAGTGACCATCTTTTCCAAAATGGTACACTCAAATCCACTTGTCACCCCAATACCAGCGGCACGTCAGTGTCGTCAGTATTGTAGGATCATGTCCTGCTCCAATATACAACTGTGAGGGTACTCCTCATTATAACAGAACGATTAAAGACAAGCGACAGTATGCACTAGAAAAAAGATATAAGTTACTCAATATAAATTACAGCAAGGGAAAATATAAATCGCTCATTCCCAATTTTTTATAAACTCGTCATGGCGGGGATATACGCATGGAATCCAGAGAAAAAATATATCTCAACACAATTGTTTTTTCGTGGGCTCATCATCCACCAATCAGGTTCATCAGTTTTCTGAGGTGCCGTCTGTGCAGGTGTATCTGGAAAGATAATGCAAAAGTATCAGTGTCATAAATTAGTGAGATTACCCATTACATTTATATTAAAATCAATTTATTACTCAAAGTTATGTGTTTACATTTTCTGTTTTTTCTTTTTCTTTTTTTTAAAAACCAATGAATCTGTCAACCACAGGAGGTATTGTGGAGCCCATACCAATGCAACACAGGGGCAAAACAACCTCCTCACAGACCTCCACCATATCTATAGTCTATATTTAAACCTTTGGGGTGCAGACTTTGTAGTGTCTGGATCCAATGCATTTCTCTTTTTTTGAGTAAAGATACTCGATCTCCACCCCTCCGTGGCATTGGAACCTGATCCAGGATCCAACATCTGAGATCTTTTTCTTTATGTCCCAGTAACCCAAAGTGTCTGGGCACTGGCAAATCTTTGCGTCCCTTTCTGATTGTATAACAGTGATTATTCAGCCTAGTCTTAAAATCTGTGGAAGTTTCGCCTACATACAGAAGGTGGCATGGACAGGATAAGACATAGACCACAAATGAGGAATCACACGTAAGGTGAAACTTAATGGGGTAAATTTGTCCCGTGTCAGGATGTGTGAATGTCCTAGATCTACAAATCAGGCTACAGTTGACACAATGCAGGCACATTTTTTGGACAAAGTGTTACGGGATTTTTCTACAGGGGGATTATCTTACATCAAAGATACGTCAGATTTCTTGACAAAATTAAGTAAGGTCAATTTTGAGGATGTGGGTAAGATCACATTGGTTTCGTTCGATGTCATATCCTTATATACCTCTATTGATCATAAAAAGGGTATAGCTGCTGTACAAGGTATGTTGGACACGTCATCAATGACACCTGAGGCTAGCGCCTTTGTTATCTCGCTTCTTACCATTGTATTGCAATACAACTATTTCCTTTTCCAAGATACATACTATGTCCAGAAACGCGGCGTGGCGATGGGGTCCAATGTGGCCCCAACGTACGCCAATATTTTTATGCGCAGGTTCGAGGAGGATGTCGTCTATGTGTCCCGCCATGCCCAATATATTTTGGGATGGTGGCGATACATAGACGACATCTTCCTCATCTGGACAGGAACTGAACAACGGTTGTTGGAGTTTCACGGTTACCTTAATGTTGCGGACAGTGAGCTACAGTTCACGGTGACTTACTCGGATACCTCAGTTCAGTTCCTTGATACTAATGTCATGGTTACGAATGGAATGCTATCTACATCATTATACACTAAACCCACTGACAGGAATGTGATGCTGAGGTTTGAGAGCTGCCATCCACGCAGCATGGTAAAGCATCTGCCATATTCACAATTTCTAAGAGCTAGGCGAATTGTAGCTGACAATGAAGCCCTAGAAAAAACGGTTGACAACATGGTTGTTAAGTTTAAACAACGGGGATATCCGAAGAAACTGCTCATGGAGCAGAGACAAAAAGCGCTGGCTGTGGACAGGGATTCCCTATTGCAGGGTAAGGATAATAGGAAGACGCAAAAAAGAATTACGTTTGTATCCACCTATTCAGAACACAGCGGCGCTATCAATAAGATCCTGAAAAGACACTGGCCAATACTTGGTAGCTGCTTAAAAACGGTACCAGAATTCAGAACATCTCCCCTATGTGCCTACCGTAGGTGTAAAAATATAAGAGATCAACTGGTGAGAGCGGATGGGGGGCCTGGGTCTATTGTCAGGCAGACAACGTTGGCACCATCTGGCACGGGTTGTTTCCCGTGCCTGCATTGTGTCAACTGTAGCCTGATTTGTAGATCTAGGACATTCACACATCCTGACACGGGACAAATTTACCCCATTAAGTTTCACCTTACGTGTGATTCCTCATTTGTGGTCTATGTCTTATCCTGTCCATGCCACCTTCTGTATGTAGGCGAAACTTCCACAGATTTTAAGACTAGGCTGAATAATCACCGTTATACAATCAGAAAGGGACGCAAAGATTTGCCAGTGCCCAGACACTTTGGGTTACTGGGACATAAAGAAAAAGATCTCAGATGTTGGATCCTGGATCAGGTTCCAATGCCACGGAGGGGTGGAGATCGAGTATCTTTACTCAAAAAAAGAGAAATGCATTGGATCCAGACACTACAAAGTCTGCACCCCAAAGGTTTAAATATAGACTATAGATATGGTGGAGGTCTGTGAGGAGGTTGTTTTGCCCCTGTGTTGCATTGGTATGGGCTCCACCAGGGGCGTAGCTAGAAATGCATGGGCCCCATAGCAAAAAAAAATTATGGGCCCCCCACATATCTATCGGGCCTCCCACCACCCCTTCCAGAGCTCCCACCCAAACACCCATCCTAGATCTCCCACCGCCATGAGCAGTTTCACACTTGCGGCAGGGCGGATCCGACAGGCTGTTCACCATGTCGGATCCGTCCTGCGGCTATTTCGCCGTGCCCGCGGACCGCCGCTCCGTCCCCATTGACTATAATGGGGACGGGGGCGGAGCTCCGGCGCAGCACGGCTGTGCATGGAGAAAGCCGCCGGACTAAAAAGCCTGACATGCAGTAATTTTAGTCCGGCGGCCTTTCTCCATGCACCGCCGTGCTGCGCCGGAGCTCCGCCCCCGTCCCCATTATAGTCAATGGGGACGGAGCGGCAGTCCGCGGGCACGGCAAAATAACCGCAGGATGGATCCGACATGGTGAACAGCCTGTCGGATCCATCCTGCCGCAAGTGTGAAAGTACCCTTAAGAATTTAGATTATCTCAGAAATCATAAATTCTCAATAATCTCACTTCCTTAAATTCCAATGAATCACATATTCACATCACTTACTTGTAGTCACACAGACAGCAGGTGCCAGCCAGGCACAGACTGGAGTGGCACGACCGACGGCGTCACGGCGGGACTGAGTCTGTCACTGGACTGGAGAGTGGAGACCAGGCAGTGAGGCAGGCACTGACTCCACTGAGACTGAGGACTGGAGTGACTGTGAGGTCACGGGTGGGTTCCCCTCTCTCTCACTTTCTCTGAGTGTCTGAGGCTCTGAGCTGCGCCACCGCCTGCTCTGCTCAGCCAGACTGGTTTCGGGCAGTCAGATTAGCATATCAGCCGCCAGCCGCATAGCGCCTAATTCCTTCTGTGTTTGATTTCTCTGCCTTTAAAATCACCCCTCCTCCTTTCTAGGGTGCGGATTATATTTCTCATTTGAGTTGTATCTCTCGCTTGAGCATCTCACTTGTGTGCTATCATTTCACTGGACCTGTGTTCTGCTGCAGCAAGTACTCCGGATATTGCCAGCTGTCTTTGGATCTGTCTTCTCTGCTGCATGCAGCTCCTTCAGTTAAGTGTGCAGACATTGTGTGTTTCTGTTTGTTTGTTGACTGGATCCGAGACGACACCGGTTCCGTCCATATACTGAGCAGGGCACCGGTGGCCGTGCCCCTTCCACTATTGTAGGGGTTACAGTGGTCATCAGTCTTAGGTACGCGGGCATGCCTCGATCCACCATTTGGATCCGGGCATGTGCTTAGCAGCATAGGGAGAGCTTTGAGGGTCTGACAGGGGTCACCCTTTATCCTCCCTAGTTTGGGTCCGGTCAGTAGCTCTATCTACTGTGTATGCTCTTGTTGCCCACATACAGCCATGACATTATAATCCGCCAAAAACCGTCCTTTTTGACATGGATCCGCTTTCTGGCCTGGTTGACCGCATGCAGGGTCTTTCTTTGGAGGTAGCGGATCTCCGTCAATCTCTCAGCTTCATGCATTGGGCTATGCTCCGGCCCATGGAGTCTGTTGCGAGCAAAGGTCTCACTTCCGGAAACGTTCTCCGGGGGCAGTGAGAATTTTGTTCGCTTCAGAGAGGCATGCAAACTCCATTTTTGCTTGTGTCCCCATTCCTCTGGTAATGAAGAGCAGAGGGTGAGGATTGTCATCTCCCTGCTCAGGGGTAATGCTCAGACTTGGGCTTTTTCACTGCCATCGGGGGATCCCTCCCTTCGATCCGTGGAAAGATTTTTTGTGGCCCTGGGGCAGATATATGATGACCCGGATCGTGTTGCTCTGGCCGAATCTAACTTACGTTTTTTATGCCAGAACAAACTGTCTGCGGAGCTTTATTGTTCTGAATTTCGGAGATGGGCAGCTGATTCAGGTTGGAATGATGCTGCACTCCGGAGTCAGTTCTGTCATGGTCTCTCAGAGAGATTGAAGGATGCGTTTGCTTTCCATGAGAGACCAACGTCCTTAGAGTCTGCCATGTCATTGGCGGTACGCCTTGACAGGCGTCTAAGAGAAAGAAACGAGACCTCTCTGTCCAGCCATTGTCAGTCTAGGGGCAGTGGTGCGGACTCATTCAGTGTGCAGGGGCCTCATCCTGTCTCGGTCCCCTCTGAGGAGGAGCCCATGCAGCTAGGTCGACTTGCCCCTGATAAAAGAGGATTTAGTCCTCAGAGTATGGTGTGTTTTTGTTGTGGGGGCATAGGCCATTTGGCAAATGTTTGTCCGTCTAGGAGATTCTTGAACTATACTAAGAGTGATGATAAGAGAAAAACCTCAAAAGGTAAATCATCAAACTCTGCTTCATCTGCTACTTTGGGCAAAGTTGATGTAGGAATTGATGCTTTTCCTCTGACCTGCAGTTCCCGTTTTCTCCTGTCTGCCAGGGTGGCGCTAGAGAGCAAAGTCATTTCTTGTGAGATTTTTGTCGATAGTGGAGCGGCCGTCAATCTTATTGACACTCAATTTGTAGCCATGCATGGTTTTCAGGTTTGCACATTAGAAAAGGATATACCTGTTTTTGCTATTGACTCTGCTCCACTCTCACAGAGATCCCTGAAGGGCATTGTTCACAATATCCGGTTAGCTGTAGGTGACACTCATGTGGAAGATATATCTTGTTTCGTCCTTAACGGATTGCCTTCTCCTCTAGTTTTGGGGTTACCCTGGCTCACTAGACATAACCCCACTATTGATTGGCAAGGAAGGCAAATAAATGAGTGGAGTGACTTTTGTAGAGAGAATTGTCTCACAGCGACTTTTGCAGAGGCGTCTACTAAAACTGTGCCATCATTTCTCTCTGATTTCTCGGACGTGTTTTCCCGAGAGCGGTGTTCAGGAGCTACCTCCTCACCGGGAGTTTGACTGTCCCATTAACCTCATTCCTGGCGCCAAGCTGCCAAAAGCAGGCCTCCTACAATCTCTCACAACCGGAAAGAATCGCAATGCGAACCTATATCTCCGAGAGTCTCGATAAGGGGCATATTCGTCCCTCAAAATCACCTGTTGCCGCTGTTTTTTTTTTTTGTTAAAAAAAAAGATGGCTCTCTGAGACCTTGCCTAGATTTTAGGGAGCTGAACCGTATCACGATTCGCGATCCCTATCCCCTTCCTCTGATCCCGGACCTCTTCAACCAAATTGTTGGGGCCAAGGTTTTTTTCCAAATTGGATTTGAGAGGCGCGTACAACCTGGTCAGGGTCAGAGAGGGGGGATGAATGGAAAACGGCCTTTAATACCCCTAACGGGCATTTCGAGAATCTCGTTATGCCTTTCGGCCTGATGAATGCTCTGGCCGTCTTTCAGCATTTTGTTAACAGTATTTTCTACCATTTAATGGGGAAATTTGTATTGGTGTATATTGATGATATTTAGATTTTTTTCCCCTGATGTTCAGACCCATCAGGATCATCTTTTTCAGGTTCTGCGGATTCTGCTGGAAAATAAATTGTACGCCAAGCTGGAGAAATGTGTTTTTATGGTATCGGAGATTCAATTTCTGGGTTTTCTCCTCTCTGCTTCTGGTTTTCGCATGGATCCGGAGAAGGTCCGTGCTGTACTTGAGTGGGAGCTTCCTGAGAATCAGAAGGCATTGATGCGCTTTCTGGGTTTTGCGAACTATTACAGAAAGTTCATTTTGAATTATTCCTCTGTTGTCAAACCCCTCACTGACATGACAAAAAAGGGGGCGGATTTTTCCTCTTGGTCGGAGGAGGCGCTTGCAGCTTTTTCTAAGATTAAAGAGAGTTTTGCGTCTGCTCCCGTCTTGGTGCATCCCGATGTTTCCTTACCTTTTATTGTTGAGGTGGATGCTTCCGAGGTGGGTGTGGGTGCGGTTTTGTCCCAGGGCCCTTCTCCTGCCAAATAGCGACCCTGTGCCTTTTTCTCTAAAAAACTCTCCCCGGCAGAGAAAAACTATGATGTGGGAGATAGGGAGTTGTTGGCCATCAAGTTGGCTTTCGAGGAATGGCCGTTTTTACCGACCATAAGAATCTGGCATACTTGGAGTCGGCCAGGCGTATGAATCCGAGACAGGCCAGATGGTCTCTGTTCTTCTCCAGATTCAATTTTGTCGTTACATTCCGCCCTGGGATCAAAAATGTGAAGGCTGATGCTCTCTCTCGCTGTTTTCCGGGAGGAGGAAACTCCGAGGACCCGGGTCCCATTTTGGCGGAGGGGGTAGTTGTTTCTGCTCTATATTCTGATTTGGAGGCCGAGGTCCAGGCTGCCCAGACTGAGGCACCTGCCCGTTGTCCTTCTGGGAAGTTATTTGTGCCTCCTGAGCTACATCACAAACTCTTCAAGTAGCATCATGATACTGTTCTTGCTGGTCACCCCGGGAGTAGAGCCACGGTAGATCTCATTGCTCTGAGATTTTGGTGGCCGGCTCTTCGTAAGTCGGTGGAGGGTTTTGTGGCTGCTTGTGAGATGTGCGCTCGCGCTAAGGTCCCTCGTTTACGGCCTTCAGGTTCCCTTCTCCCGTTACCCATACTGTCTCGTCCTTGGACACACCTGTCCATGGACTTTATCACGGATCTTCCTCGTTCCTCAGGGAAGTCGGTGATCCTGGTGGTGGTGGACCGTTTTAGCAAGATGGCTCATTTCGTACCTTTCCCTGGTTTACCCAATGCTAAAACGTTGGCGCAAGCTTTTGTCGACCATATTGTTAAATTGCATGGCATTCCCTCTGATATTGTTTCCGATAGAGGCACGCAGTTTGTGTCCAGATTCTGGAAGGCTTTCTGTTCTCGCCTGGGGGTTCGGCTGTCCTTCTCTTCTGCTTTTCACCTGCAGTCGAATGGTCAGACTGAGCGCCTCAATCAGAATCTGGAGACATATTTGCGCTGTTTTGTGGCAGAGAACCAGGAGGATTGGTGTTCATTTCTCCCTCTTGCTGAGTTTGCTCTGAACAACCGTCGTCAGGAATCTTCTGATAAGTCACCATTCTTTGGTGCATATGGGTTCCATCCGCAGTTTGGGACATTCTCGGGAGGGGCTCCTTCTGGTTTGCCTGAGGAGGAGAGATTTTCCTCGTCTTTGTCTACCATTTGGCAAAAGATTCAGAGTAATCTTAGAAAGATGAGTGAGAAATATAAGCGTGTGGCTGATAAGAGACATGTGCCTGGTCCGGACCTGAATGTGGGTGATCTGGTGTGGTTGTCTACAAGAAATATTAAACTGAAGGTTCCCTCCTGGAAATTGGGCCCCAAGTTTATTGGGCCTTATAAAATCTTGTCAGTCGTCAATCCTGTTGCCTTCTGTCTTGATCTTCCACGGGTTTGGAAGATAATGTATTTCACAGATCTCTCTTAAAACCATATGTCCAGCCCACGGTACCCTCCTCTTTGCCTCCTCCTCCGATTTTGGTTGATGGCAATCTGGAGTTTGAGGTTTCCAGAATTGTGGACTCTCGCATTGTCCACGGTTCTCTTCAGTACCTCGTTCATTGGAAGGGTTATGGTCCTGAGGAGAGGATGTGGGTTCCAGTGTCGGACATTAAAGCCACTCGCCTCATCAGGGCATTTCATAGGGCTCATCCTGAGAAGGTGGGTCCTGGGTGTCCGGAGTCCACCCGTAGAGGGGGGTTACTGTCACTACCAGTGCTTTGAGACGTTCTCACAGCTCTGTTTCTCCACCCCTGTGATGATGTCACTACCAGAGCTTGGAGGAGTTCTCACTGCTCTGTTTCTCCGCCCCTGGGATGAGGTCATTACTTTCTGTTTCCTACCTCCCAGCTGTTCCTCCTATGTTTGATTTCTCTGCCTTTAAATCACCCCTCCTCCTTTGTAGAGTGTGGATTATATTTCTCATTTGAGTTGTAGCTCTTGCTTGAGTATCTTCACTTGCAAGCTATCATTTCACTGGACCTGTGTTCTGCTGCAGCAAGTACTCCGGATATTGCCACCTGTCTTTGGATCCGTCTTCTCTGCTGCTGCAGCTCCTTCAGCTAAGTGTGCAGACATTGTAGTGTATCTGTTTGTTTTCTGACCGGATCCGAGGCGACCACAGTTCCCTCCATATACTGAGCAGGGCACCGGTGGCCGTGCCCCTTCCACTATTGTAGGGGTTACAGTGGGGCTACAGTGGTCATCAGTCTTAGGTACGCGGGCATGCCTCGTTCCACCATTGGGATCCGGGTATGTGCTTAGCAGCATAGGGAGAGCTTTGAGGGTCTGACAGGGGTCACCCTTTATCCTCCCTAGTTTGTGTCCGGTCAGTGGCTCTATTTTCTGTGTATGCTCTAGTTGCTGTGTCACGGCTGTATGTGAGCATTTCTAAACTACTGGCCTATGAAATGCTGTCATTCAGGCTGGTGGACACAGACAGCTTCAAACAGCTCATGTCGCTTGCTGTCCCACAGTATGTTGTTCCCAGCCGGCACTACTTCTCCAAGAGAGCCGTGCCTTCCCTGCACAACCAAGTGTCCGATAAAATCAAGTGTGCACTGCGCAACGCCATCTGTGGCAAGGTCCACCTAACCACAGATACGTGGACCAGTAAGCACGGCCAGGGACGCTATATCTCCCTAACTGCACACTGGGTAAATGTAGTGGCGGCTGGGCCCCAGGCGGAGAGCTGTTTGGCGCACGTCCTTCCGCCGCCAAGGATCGCAGGGCAACATTCTTTGCCTCCTGTCTCCTCCTCCTCCTACTCAGCTTCCTCCTCCTCTTCTTCCACCTGCTCATCCAGTCAGCCACACACCTTCACCACCAACTTCAGCACAGCCCGGGGTAATCGTCAGCAGGCCGTTCTGAAACTCATATGTTTGGGGGACAGGCCCCACACCGCACAGGAGTTGTGGCGGGGTATAGAACAACAGACCGACGAGTCGTTGCTGCCGGTGAGCCTCAAGCCCGGCCTGGTGGTGTGCGATAATGGGCGAAATCTCGTTGCAGCTCTGGGACTAGCCGGTTTGACGCACATCCCTTGCCTGGCGCATGTGCTGAATTTGGTGGTGCAGAAGTTCATTCGCAACTGTTCGCGCTTCCGGCGTTCACACCCTGCTGCTGCACGCCTGTCTGCGCTACAGCGTAACTTCGGCCTTCCCACTCAACGCCTCATATGCGATGTGCCCACCAGGTGGAACTCCACCTTGCACATGCTGGACAGACTGTGCGAGCAGCAGCAGGCCATAGTGGAGTTTCAGCTGCTGCACGCACGGGTCAGTCGCACTGCGGAACAGCACCACTTCACCACCAATGACTGGGCCTCCATGCGAGACCTGTGTGCCCTGTTGCGCTGTTTCGAGTACTCCACCAACATGGCCAGTGGCGATGACGCCGTTATCAGCATTACAATACCACTTCTATGTCTCCTTGAGAAAACACTTAGGGCGATGATGGAAGAGGAGGTGGACCAGGAGGAAGAGGAGGAAGAGGGGTCATTTTTAGCACTTTCAGGCCAGTCTCTTCGAAGTGACTCAGAGGGAGGTTTTTTTGCAACACCAGAGGCCAGGTACAAATGTGGCCAGACAGGGCCCACTACTGGAGGACGAGGAGGACGAGGATGAGGAGGAGGTGGAGGAGGATGAGGATGAAGCATGTTCACAGCGGGGTGGCACCCAAAGCAGCTCGGGCCCATCACTGGTGCGTGGCTGGGGGGAAACACAGGACGATGACGATACGCCTCCCACAGAGGACAGCTTGTCCTTACCTCTGGGCAGCCTGGCACACATGAGCGACTACATGCTGCAGTGCCTGCGCAACGACAGCAGAGTTGCCCACATTTTAACGTGTGCAGACTACTGGGTTGCCACCCTGCTAGATCCACGGTACAAAGACAATGTGCCCATCTTACTTCCTGCACTGGAGCGTGATAGGAAGATGCGCGAGTACAAGTGCACATTGGTAGACGCGCTACTGAGAGCATTCCCAAATGTCACAGGGGAACAAGTGGAAGCCCAAGGCGAAGGCAGAGGAGGAGCAAGAGGTCGCCAACGCAGCTGTGTCACGGCCAGCTCCTCTGAGGGCAGGGTTAGCATGGCAGAGATGTGGAAAAGTTTTGTCACCACGCCACAGCTAACTGCACCACCACCTGATACGGAACGTGTTAGCAGGAGGCAACATTTCAATAACATGGTGGAACAGTACGTGTGCACACCCCTCCACGTACTGACTGATGGTTCGGCCTCATTCAACTTCTGGGTCTCCAAATTGTCCATGTGGCCAGAGCTAGCCTTTTATGCCTTGGAGGTGCTGGCTGCCCGGCGGCCAGCGTTTTGTCTGAACGTGTATTCAGCACGGCAGGGGGCGTCATTACAGACAAACGCAGCCGCCTGTCTACAGCCAATGTGGACAAGCTGACGTTCATAAAAATGAACCAGGCATGGATCCCACAGGACCTGTCCATCCCTTGTGCAGATTAGACATTAACTACCTCCCCTTAACAATATATTATTCTACTCCAGGGCACTTCCTCATTCAATACTATTTTTATTTTCATTTTACCATTATATTGCGGGGCAACCCAAAGTTGAATGAACCTCTCCTCTGTCTGGGTGTCGGGGCCTAAAAATATCTGACAGTGGCCTGTTCCAGTGGTGGGTGACATGAAGCCTGATTCTCTGCTATGACATGAAGACTGATTCTCTGCTGACATGAAGCCAGATTCTCTGTTACGGGACCTCTCTCCTCTGTCTGGGTGCCGGGGCCTAAATATCTGACAATGGACTGTTCCAGTGGTGGGTGACGTGAAGCCTGATTCTCTGCTGACATGAAGACTGATTCTCTGCTGACATGAAGCCTGATTCTCTGCTATGGGACCTCTCTCCTCTGCCTGGGTGCCTGGGCCTAAATATCTGACAATGGACTGTTCCAGTGTTGGGTGACGTGAAGCCTGATTCTCTGCTATGTGAAGAAATTCGTGGCACACCAGAGTAGTTTTGATGCAATTTAATTAATTCATTGATGTTTTACATCATTTCATCATTTCATGTATATATACATAATTAATACATCCGGATAGAAAATTAGGCTTGTATAACGTGTCCCAACGTTTCGGCCATATATCTGGCCTTTGTCAAGGGATCTATGAAAAAATTATATAAATAAAAATCACTAATAAGTACATATAATAATGAAAGTGAAAATGAGGGTCATATGCAATTAATGAGATATAGAGTAAATGGTCAGGTATATATGTCAAAATAAAAATAGAAATAAAAATAAATGATAAAAATCAAGCAAGAGAAAATGCAATTTCATGAGTATCATCCCTGAGGGAAAATCACAGTGAGGCAATGACAGAGAACACATGTGGGGTAATAGTGAAAGCGCCATATAACAACATGCTAGACCTAGGTCAGTGGAAATCACTGAATGCATATTGGAGAGGTATTTATCATATGAATCAGGAAGTATGGCTCAGTGCCCCACAATGTGTTATCAAAGGTATCTAGAGGTACCTATTGCTGTAAAGAAAGCCTGTTAGGGGAGAAAGCAGAGACCAGCGATTTACCTGTGGTAGTAGTAATAGAGACCTCGACCGGATGTGTCCGCAGTGAGAAGCGTGCTGCGCTTTATAAAGGGTACTAGAGTGTACCGTCTCAGTAGTGGCTGCGTGCGTCCGTGATGACGTCACGCCGCTTGCGCATGCGCACTAGTCTATACTGGACAAGTAAGGGCATGTGTATTGCCCTTACTGCTGAAATCAAACCTATGGTATGTAAGAGGCCCTGATATCGCGTTTTAGCTATGTAGGGGGCACTATTAGGTCACTGCTATTCTCTGGTCTGATTAAGATGTATAGTGGTAAAGACAAGTGATAAAGACAAATGACATTATATAGATAAACTGTAGATAACACCATCCTATATTATATTAGTCACAAGTAATAGCATATAATGGGTTATATGGATGAGTAGGAAAAGGGGAGGAACAGTGGGAGGGAAAAGGGTTAGAGGAAGGGAAAAAGGGGGGGGGAAGGGAAAGGATAAGGAAGGGGGGGGTTGGAGGGGGTAATCTCACCCATATGTTCTAGATCTAGTATCCCATTTTATCGAATCTGTGAGGAGAAACATATGATAATCATTATTAAAGAGATAAACATATAGGATAGAACAATCATAATAGCAACATAGAGTCCATTATATATTAAAGAAGAAGTCGCATTCCCGGTTTAATCCTCTAGGGTTCAATGTATCCAGGCGGTGGATCCAGTATGATTCCCTTTGTTTAAGCAGTAGTATCTGATTTCCACCCCTCCGTGGGGTTTTTATCTGCTCTAATACCTGAAATCTTAGAGACGAGATCTGGTGATTCCGTTCCTTAAAATGGGCAGGGATAGGTAGAAGTAATTGATTGGTCCTGATAGTGGACTTGTGTTTCGAAATCCTGTCTCTGATATGTTGGGTGGTTTCACCCACATAACATAGTCCGCATGGGCATTTGATCAGATACACCACATTTGTGGAGTCGCATGTAAAAAAGTCATTAATTGTATAGCGTTTGCCCGAATGTGGGTGTGTTACCGTGTTCCCTTTGATCACACTAGAGCACTGCGCACAGTGAAGACAAGGAAAAGTGCCCGTTTGTGGGGTGCCAAGAAACCTCTGGCGTGGGAGTTTTGTCAATGGTCCGATGTCTGCTCGGACCAGTCTATCCCTAATGTTTTTAGTACGTTTGTAGCAGGTTAATGGTGGAGTTTGGAATTCTGTTATCCCTGGATAGGCTTGTGTCAGTATATGCCAATGACGTTTAAGTATATACTGTATCTTAGGTGTTAAAGGATGGTAAGTAAGTATACTGGGTATACGTCTAGAGGATTGTGACTGTGACTTAGTCGTGTCTGAAGATTTAGGTTTCTGTGCAAAGGAATCATTGGGGTAGCCTCTCTCAACGAATTTTTTAGTCATTTCGTCTAATCTCTTAACCTTTGTGGAGGAGTCGCTGACGATGCGTTCTACCCGAGTGAATTGGAAGCGTGGTAGTGATTTCTTGGTGGCTTTTGGGTGGTTACTGGTGTATAGTAGGAGGCTGTTTCTATCCGTTGGTTTATTGTATAGATCAAAGGCTATGTTGCCATCTTCATCTTTTAATACTAGGGTGTCCAGGAAGCTAATCTTGTTATTGTCAATTTGCATAGTGAAGCTCAACTCAGGGTGTATAGTATTGAGATGCTGATGGAAAGCTTCTGCACTGGATGTGGGTCCACTCCATAGACAAAAAATATCGTCAATGAAGCGTAGCCACACCCGGGCATATTGCTGAAAAAGAGGATGTTGGTACACATGTGTCTCTTCAAAGTAAATCATGTATGCATTAGCATACGGGGGGGTCACATTCGCCCCCATCGCGGTTCCCCGTTTCTGAATATAAAATGTGTCGCCAAAGAGGAAGAAATTCTCGTGTAATACTGTAGAGAGAAGGGCTAGACAGAATGCTTGTTGTTGGCCAGTAAGTATGGATTGTGTTTCGAGTATATTGGCTGTTGCTTCAATGCCCTTCTGATGTTCTATTGACGTATATAGACTGTTAACATCCATCGTTATTAATATGGAGTTAACTGTTGGTGTGATCTGGCTTAATTTGGTAATGAAATCTTGGGTATCTAATATAAAGGAGCGTGATTTTTTAATAAGGGGGGTCAAAATTTTATCTAGGTAAATGGATAAGGGTGATAGTATCGAATCTGTAGAAGCAACTATTGGTCTCCCGGGGGGATTATTGAGGTTTTTATGGATTTTAGGAAGGGTGTAGAAAACCGGCGTAATTGGATGTTGTTTTGTCAAGAAGGTGATGGTTTTATTATCTACTATCCCTTGTTCTTGGTAGTGTTGGAGTATATCTTTGATTTTTTTAGCAATGCTCGGGGTTGGATCAGTTTTGAGGGGTTCGTATGTGTCAAGGTCATTCAATTGATTAGAAATGTCCGTGATGTACATTGTTTTATCCATGACCACTATGGCCCCTCCCTTATCTGCTGGTTTGATCATGATTTTTGTATTCGTTTGTAATTCTTTTATGGCTCTCTGTTCTTCCACCGTCAGGTTAGAAGAATGTTTGAAATCACCCCTGGTGTATGAGTCCAGGGTCTGTTGTATGGTTTGTTTAGTGAATGAGATATAGGTCTCTACTGGGTGATATGATTTAGGGGGCATATAGGAGCTTTTGTTTCTCAGACCTAATGTTTGTAATGCCAGGGCATCATTTGTATTCCCATCAAGTGCCGCGCTTTGTTGGTCACCTTGGCCAAAGTGTGTTTTTAGTCTAATGGTTCGGTAGAACCGTTGTAGTTCTTGTTCCAAAAGAAAAGTATTAAGTGGAGTAGTGGGACAGAATGATAAGCCTTTTTGTAGAACTGAGATTTGGGCAGGTGAGAGAATCACAGAAGAAATGTTCATCACTAAATTGTTCATATTACCTGTGATCGGGTCAGAATGCGGTTGTCTGGATCTCCTCCTCTGGCTTCTCCGCGGTCGCCTCTTCCTTGTCTGTAACGATTGCGGCCTCGTCCTAAAAAATGCTGGCGGCGTTGGGTGTTGATCCTTCCGCTTTCTGAGCCGGATGAGCTTTGTCCTGAAGAGAAGTCGTGGGTTCTGTTGTCCCAGCTTGCTTGTGAGTTGGGGTCGCGCCATCTGTACACCCTGTTCAGCCTGTAATCCTCGGCGTCCCGGATAAATTTGGCCCTTTTGGTTCCTTCTGTGTATTTCTGATATTCGGAAGTTTGTTTGGATGTTTTTTCTTTTAGTGTTGTCCACTCTTCTGTGGATAGTAGGCTTGATAGTTGTTCTTCAGTTGCTGTAATTTGTTTCTGAAGGTCTTCTATGGTATGCCGGGCTTTATCAATAGTTAATAGCATGAGATCAAATGAACATTTATTAATAATGTTCTCGAAGCGATCACAAAAGTCGGCGTCGTCCTTGAATAATGTCGGACGTAGATGTGAGCGTAGACCTCTCGGTATGCGATTGCTTTTATGGTACTCTGTGAGGGTACTACAATGTAAGATCAGAGAGGTTAATCTACGTAGATCGCGTGTGTAGTCTCTTGTCTTCCATTCTTGAGCTGGTATCTGTAAAAAGTCGTTGCCAAACTGTACTTGAGAGAGGATACTGTTGGTAGTTTCGATGTCATATGAAAATGTATTGGACGGCATCTGACTTTGGGGTGCTGGATCTGCAGATTCGTCAATATAGGGGATAGTGAGATCCGCACACCCTGTTTTGGTATTGGGTGCCCACGGAGGGCGAGGAATCGTCACGTAGCAAGGTGAAGAAATTTGTGGCACACCAGAGTAGTTTTGATGCAATTTAATTAATTCATTGATGTTTAATTCATTGATGTTTAAGGAAGGGGGGGGGGGGGGTTGGAGGGTGTAATCTCACCCATATGTTCTAGATCTAATATCCCATTTTATCGAATCTGTGAGGAGAAACATATGATAATCATTATTAAAGAGATAAACATATAGGATAGAACATCTACTCTATATCTCATTAATTGCATATGACCCTCATTTTCACTTTCATTATTATATGTACTTATTAGTGACTTTTATTTATATAATTTTTTCATAGATCCCTTGACAAAGGCCAGATATATGGCCGAAACGTTGGGACACGTTATACAAGCCTAATTTTCTATCCGGATGTATTAATTATGTATATATACATGAAATGATGAAATGATGTAAAACATCAATGAATTAATTAAATTGCATCAAAACTACTCTAAACTCTGACCTGCCTCCTTCCTATCTCCCCAAATGGTCTTCTGAGTTAGGGATCACTTTCAATGAAACAGAAACGAGAGATATCATCAGGAATGCCAGATCAGAGTCAGCATCACCTAAAATACAAGAGATGCACTTTAAACTGGTATCAAGATGGTACAGAACCCCGGTTTTATTACAACGTATGTTCCCAAATACGTCCCCCTTGTGTTGGAGATGTGAGGTAGAACGTGGTACATTATCGCATATATGGTTAACCTGTAAATGCATGAAAGTGTTTTGGAGGAATATTACTGCTATTATAGATCACATCTTCAATACATGCACTGAAATCCCACCCAGGCTACTTTTCTTTAGCGTTTTCGATCATCGCTCCTCTAACATTAAACATCCCCTCACGTTACATATCCTAAATGCTGCTAAACTTATAATCCCCAGATTATGGAAAGAAAAATCACCTCCATCAATTCAAGAATGGTTGAATGAAATGCACCTACTACATAACCTTGAGAAATCGAGACTACTGAGAGAAGACAAGCTACATCATTATCACACAACTTGGGATATTTGGAATACATTTATTAAAAACGACTTTATCTTAAAGTTTCTATAATCATCTCTTGATATTATACACAAAGACAGACAAGTCAAGCTTGCAAAATGAGCCCTGATACCCCCCCTTACCCTTAGTTTATCTCCTACCCCCCCCAGTTATTTTTATTAGATATACTAAAAGGCATATAACATACACGTATTTACATCATCTATGTAAAATCAAATATTACATACACTATGCATGAAGATTAATGCTATGTATCTCATGATTTAACTTTCAGACTCTAGATTTGTTAATAAAGACTACGGTCCTTTCAGGATTATTAACTAACTGCACAATGTCTGTTGTTATATACATACAGCTGTAACGAAATATAATTTGTCATAAGAAATGAATATGCCTAATATATGAAAAACTTTCAATAAAAAGAAAATGTTACAAAGGAAAAAAAAAAAAAAAAAAAAAAAAAAAAAACTACTCTGGTGTGCCACGAATTTCTTCACCTTGCAACGTGACGATTCCTCGTCCTCCGTGGGCACCCAATACCAAAACAGGGTGTGCGGATCTCACTATCCCCTATAATGATTCTCTGCTATGACATGAAGACTGATTCTCTGCTGACATGAAGCCAGATTCTATGTTATGGGACCTCTCTCCTCTGCCTGGGTGTCGGGGCCTAAATATCTGACAATGGACTGTTCCAGTTTTGGGTGACGTGAAGCCTGATTCTCTGCTATGACATGATGTCACGTCTGTATGTGAGCAACAAGAGCATACACAGTGAATAAGCTACTGACCAGACCCAAACTAGGGAGGATAAAGGGTGACCCCTGTCAGACCCTAAAAGCTCTCCCTATGCTGCTAAGCACATGTCCAGATCCAAATGGTGGATCGAGACATGCCCGCGTACCTAAGGCTGATGACCACTGTAACCCCTACAATAGTGGAAGGGGCACGGCCACCGGTGCCCTGCTCAGAATATGGACGGAACCGGGGTCGCCTCGGATCCAGTCAGAAAACAAACAGAAACACCACATTTGTGGAGTCGCATGTAAAAAAGTCATTAATTGTATAGCGTTTGCCCGAATGTGGGTGTGTTACCGTGTTCCCTTTGATCACACTAGAGCACTGCGCACAGTGAAGACAAGGAAAAGTGCCCGTTTGTGGGGTGCCAAGAAACCTCTGGCGTGGGAGTTTTGTCAATGGTCCGATGTCTGCTCGGACCAGTCTATCCCTAATGTTTTTAGTACGTTTGTAGCAGGTTAATGGTGGAGTTTGGAATTCTGTTATCCCTGGATAGGCTTGTGTCAGTATATGCCAATGACGTTTAAGTATATACTGTATCTTAGGTGTTAAAGGATGGTAAGTAAGTATACTGGGTATACGTCTAGAGGATTGTGACTGTGACTTAGTCGTGTCTGAAGATTTAGGTTTCTGTGCAAAGGAATCATTGGGGTAGCCTCTCTCAACGAATTTTTTAGTCATTTCGTCTAATCTCTTAACCTTTGTGGAGGAGTCGCTGACGATGCGTTCTACCCGAGTGAATTGGGAGCGTGGTAGTGATTTCTTGGTGGCTTTTGGGTGGTTACTGGTGTATAGTAGGAGGCTGTTTCTATCCGTTGGTTTATTGTATAGATCAAAGGCTATGTTGCCATCTTCATCTTTTAATACTAGGGTGTCCAGGAAGCTAATCTTGTTATTGTCAATTTGCATAGTGAAGCTCAACTCAGGGTGTATAGTATTGAGATGCTGATGGAAAGCTTCTGCACTGGATGTGGGTCCACTCCATAGACAAAAAATATCGTCAATGAAGCGTAGCCACACCCGGGCATATTGCTGAAAAAGAGGATGTTGGTACACATGTGTCTCTTCAAAGTAAATCATGTATGCATTAGCATACGGGGGGGTCACATTCGCCCCCATCGCGGTTCCCCGTTTCTGAATATAAAATGTGTCGCCAAAGAGGAAGAAATTCTCGTGTAATACTGTAGAGAGAAGGGCTAGACAGAATGCTTGTTGTTGGCCAGTAAGTATGGATTGTGTTTCGAGTATATTGGCTGTTGCTTCAATGCCCTTCTGATGTTCTATTGACGTATATAGACTGTTAACATCCATCGTTATTAATATGGAGTTAACTGTTGGTGTGATCTGGCTTAATTTGGTAATGAAATCTTGGGTATCTAATATAAAGGAGCGTGATTTTTTAATAAGGGGGGTCAAAATTTTATCTAGGTAAATGGATAAGGGTGATAGTATCGAATCTGTAGAAGCAACTATTGGTCTCCCGGGGGGATTATTGAGGTTTTTATGGATTTTAGGAAGGGTGTAGAAAACCGGCGTAATTGGATGTTGTTTTGTCAAGAAGGTGATGGTTTTATTATCTACTATCCCTTGTTCTTGGTAGTGTTGGAGTATATCTTTGATTTTTTTAGCAATGCTCGGGGTTGGATCAGTTTTGAGGGGTTCGTATGTGTCAAGGTCATTCAATTGATTAGAAATGTCCGTGATGTACATTGTTTTATCCATGACCACTATGGCCCCTCCCTTATCTGCTGGTTTGATCATGATTTTTGTATTCGTTTGTAATTCTTTTATGGCTCTCTGTTCTTCCACCGTCAGGTTAGAAGAATGTTTGAAATCACCCCTGGTGTATGAGTCCAGGGTCTGTTGTATGGTTTGTTTAGTGAATGAGATATAGGTCTCTACTGGGTGATATGATTTAGGGGGCATATAGGAGCTTTTGTTTCTCAGACCTAATGTTTGTAATGCCAGGGCATCATTTGTATTCCCATCAAGTGCCGCGCTTTGTTGGTCACCTTGGCCAAAGTGTGTTTTTAGTCTAATGGTTCGGTAGAACCGTTGTAGTTCTTGTTCCAAAAGAAAAGTATTAAGTGGAGTAGTGGGACAGAATGATAAGCCTTTTTGTAGAACTGAGATTTGGGCAGGTGAGAGAATCACAGAAGAAATGTTCATCACTAAATTGTTCATATTACCTGTGATCGGGTCAGAATGCGGTTGTCTGGATCTCCTCCTCTGGCTTCTCCGCGGTCGCCTCTTCCTTGTCTGACGATTGCGGCCTCGTCCTAAAAAATGCTGGCGGCGTTGGGTGTTGATCCTTCCGCTTTCTGAGCCGGATGAGCTTTGTCCTGAAGAGAAGTCGTGGGTTCTGTTGTCCCAGCTTGCTTGTGAGTTGGGGTCGCGCCATCTGTACACCCTGTTCAGCCTGTAATCCTCGGCGTCCCGGATAAATTTGGCCCTTTTGGTTCCTTCTGTGTATTTCTGATATTCGGAAGTTTGTTTGGATGTTTTTTCTTTTAGTGTTGTCCACTCTTCTGTGGATAGTAGGCTTGATAGTTGTTCTTCAGTTGCTGTAATTTGTTTCTGAAGGTCTTCTATGGTATGCCGGGCTTTATCAATAGTTAATAGCATGAGATCAAATGAACATTTATTAATAATGTTCTCGAAGCGATCACAAAAGTCGGCGTCGTCCTTGAATAATGTCGGACGTAGATGTGAGCGTAGACCTCTCGGTATGCGATTGCTTTTATGGTACTCTGTGAGGGTACTACAATGTAAGATCAGAGAGGTTAATCTACGTAGATCGCGTGTGTAGTCTCTTGTCTTCCATTCTTGAGCTGGTATCTGTAAAAAGTCGTTGCCAAACTGTACTTGAGAGAGGATACTGTTGGTAGTTTCGATGTCATATGAAAATGTATTGGACGGCATCTGACTTTGGGGTGCTGGATCTGCAGATTCGTCAATATAGGGGATAGTGAGATCCGCACACCCTGTTTTGGTATTGGGTGCCCACGGAGGGCGAGGAATCGTCACGTAGCAAGGTGAAGAAATTTGTGGCACACCAGAGTAGTTTTGATGCAATTTAATTAATTCATTGATGTTTAATTCATTGATGTTTAAGGAAGGGGGGGGGGGGGTTGGAGGGTGTAATCTCACCCATATGTTCTAGATCTAATATCCCATTTTATCGAATCTGTGAGGAGAAACATATGATAATCATTATTAAAGAGATAAACATATAGGATAGAACATCTACTCTATATCTCATTAATTGCATATGACCCTCATTTTCACTTTCATTATTATATGTACTTATTAGTGATTTTTATTTATATAATTTTTTCATAGATCCCTTGACAAAGGCCAGATATATGGCCGAAACGTTGGGACACGTTATACAAGCCTAATTTTCTATCCGGATGTATTAATTATGTATATATACATGAAATGATGAAATGATGTAAAACATCAATGAATTAATTAAATTGCATCAAAACTACTCTGGTGTGCCACGAATTTCTTCACCTTGCAACGTGACGATTCCTCGTCCTCCGTGGGCACCCAATACCAAAACAGGGTGTGCGGATCTCACTATCCCCTATAATGATTCTCTGCTATGACATGAAGACTGATTCTCTGCTGACATGAAGCCAGATTCTATGTTATGGGACCTCTCTCCTCTGCCTGGGTGTCGGGGCCTAAATATCTGACAATGGACTGTTCCAGTTTTGGGTGACGTGAAGCCTGATTCTCTGCTATGACATGATGTCACGTCTGTATGTGAGCAACAAGAGCATACACAGTGAATAAGCTACTGACCAGACCCAAACTAGGGAGGATAAAGGGTGACCCCTGTCAGACCCTAAAAGCTCTCCCTATGCTGCTAAGCACATGTCCAGATCCAAATGGTGGATCGAGACATGCCCGCGTACCTAAGGCTGATGACCACTGTAACCCCTACAATAGTGGAAGGGGCACGGCCACCGGTGCCCTGCTCAGAATATGGACGGAACCGGGGTCGCCTCGGATCCAGTCAGAAAACAAACAGAAACACACAATGTCTGCACACTTAACTGAAGGAGCTGCAGCAGCAGTGAAGTGAGATCCAAAGTCAGCAAACACTATCCGAAGTACTTGCTTCAGCAGAACTCAGGTCCATAAAAAGATAACACACAAGTGAAGATACTCAAGCGAGAGATACAGCTCAAATGAAAAGTATAATCCACACCCTACAAAGGAGGAGGGGTGATTTAGAGGCAGAGAAATCAAACACAGGAGGGACAGCTGGGAGGACGTAAAGACCTCAACACAGGGGCGGAGAAACAGAGCAGAGGGAACTCCTCCAAGCTCTAGTAGTGACATCATCACAGGGGTGGAGAAACAGAGCTGTGAGAACGTCTCAAAGCTCTGGTAGTGACACATGAAGACTGATTCTCTGCAGACATGAAGCCTGATTCTCTGCTATGGGACCTCTCTCCAATTGATATTGGTTAATTTTTATTTATTTTATTTTTATTTTTATTCATTTCCCTATCCACATTTGTTTGCAGGGGATTTAACTACATTTTGCTGCCTTTTGCAGCCCTCTAGCCCTTTCCTGGGCTATTTTACAGCCTTTTTAGTGCCGAGAAGTTTGGGTCCCCATTGACTTCAATGGGGTTCGGGTTCGGGACGAAGTTCGGGTCGGGTTCGGATCCCGAACATTTCCGGGAAGTTCGGCCGAACTTCTCGAACCCGAACATCCAGGTGTTCGCTCAACTCTACCTGTCACTTTTTCCTGATGTAATCTTCACAAAAAAAGCTCCACAAGTCAGGCAAACTTCTCCTGCAGCAACACTCCTGGTAGACAGGACCTTTGATGACCTTATAGCCATGTGACCAGTAATATTGCTAGGTTACTGATCACATGGTGATGATGTCATCTATGGTCCTTAAGAGAATCATAGCTCTCATAGTTCACTGCCTGGAGTGCCGATGTAATGTTACATTACCCTACTTCGTGAGATTTCCCTACCTCCTAACTTCCGGACCGCTAATGACGTGAGGAGGCGTTCCTGAGTTTGGACAATCTGTGCATGCGCAAACGGACAGTTTAGGGAAAAATCTTACAGCGGAGTTCAGCTGCAGTGTCCCACGTTCAGTTCAGCTGCAGTAGGGAAATATTACTGCCCAGTGCGCAAGCGCGGCTAACTCCAGAACATCCATCCGATCTCCGCGCCTGCGCAGTGTGGGGGTAGGGAGATCTCATGGGCATATTTGCTGTAAAATATATATATTTATTTAACAGAAAAGCGCAGAAGATTGAACACGCTGCGATTCTCACGCAACGCAGAACTGATGCATGAAAAACAGCACTCATGTGCACAGATCCATTGGAATAAATAGGTCAGGATTCAGTGCGGGAGCTACAAGTTCACTTCACGCAGGGCCGTTTGAAGGAATTTGGGGGCCCCAAGCAAAATAGACATGGAGGCCCCCCCCTCCACGCCCTCCCCACCTTACGCACGCAAAGCCTACAGGAACCACAGTATAGCCATACAGTTTAAGTTCACCCACACTTTATGTAGCGGATTGTATTTACAGGGACTAGCACACAAATTGGAGCCTCATTTTCAGTGCCCCCTGGAGCACCCCAATCTGCAGGTCACCGCTTGGGACTCATACAGCACCAGATAAGTATCTACCTATATCATTGTTCTTATTGGAATTTGCTGGCATTTGTTATAACACATCATCGTTGTGAGACCTTTGGCGGTTATAACATATCATCACTGTGAGATCCTTGGCGGTCATATGTGACCTTGGGGTTGCTCCAGTTATTATTATTTTCTATTGTTTTCTCTCTTGATTTTGGTTCATGTTTTTTGAACCATTGGTGTGTGGCCACCTAGCATTGAGGGTGGGCCACCTTATTACCTTCATTGTCTCCTGATGAGCCTATATGTTATAGGGGAAACGCGTCGAGACTGGAAGGGAGACCAATACTCTCTATTGGATAATTATTGACGCATTGAATGACCCGGGCATCCATTTGGGCCAATCTTTGTTGTAAGGGCTTTTTCAAGGACAGACAGTTTTAGGCACGGGGACAGAGTGCCTCTACCATCTGAGGGCATCTCTGGGCAGAGAATAGACCAGGGACACCCTAGGGTTATACCAGGGACCCCATATGGTTGCCCAGTACCCGTTGTCAGTAATTGAGCATCTCCATCTGTCTCTTGTCAGCCGCTTACAGCTGTTTTGTTGTTTGTCTGTGTTGTATATATTCATTTCCCCAGAGGGGGATATTGTCCATCTTATGGTATAAGAATAAAAGTTAAGTTTTAGGTAGTTGGCTTCTGTGACTCAGTTTCTTTACACAACTACCCAACCAGTATTTTTTTGGTCAATTTAGCGGATTGTATTTAGCCTGTCCTGTTTAATTCCTGTAAAATGGCATTGGGTTAATTGTATTGCTATGTATTGTAAACTGCAATGTTTACTATGTTAAATGCATTGCTTTTCTGTCCCTCCGCCATCTCCCATCAGTCCTTGCTATTGTCTGGCCCTACCCTTCCTTGTACCATAATCTTCTATGTGCCCTATTGTATGTAAATGGGGCTGTTGGGGGGTTTAAAACTGTGTGCTGTGTCTAATAAAGTCAGTTCTGCTCCTGATGCTGTGTGTCGTCCAGTCATTGGGATTGCTGTTGGGATATTATTGGATTACTTTACCTGCTGGAATTACTACTCTATGGATTTATAAGACTTGTTCCTGAGCCTCACTGGGATCTTAAGTGGAGATTCGCTGTGGAATATCAGCTCTCCGCTACATTGGTGGCAGCGGTGGGATCCAGACTCACAGAGGAACAAGGATTAATGGAGATTGATTACTCCACTCTAAAACGATCCACACTTAAAGATCTTCTGGAAGAGGTATTTCAGCCAGCAACAAAACAAAGGCAACACTTATCTCTGAAATAATGGCAGAAATCCGAACAGAGGATGATTCGGTCACTGCACAGAGGGACGAGACGGACGGAACAGAGCAAGCAGAGTTCCAAAGGCAGCTCCAATTCAGACTGTCATTTTATGGGCAGAACCCACCAGTGGAAATTATCTCCAAGACAATGACAGAGGTTCAAGAATTTATAACGCGGCAAAGGAGACCACAAACACCAAGCCCAGCAGTGTCTATGGTGCAAGAGGGTAAGCCAAAAATTCCATACCAGGCATTTAAAATGTATGTAGAAGCGGAGGAAGATATAGATGCATTCCTCCAAGACTTTGAAAGACTATGCACGTTACATAAAATACATATGGAAGATTGGGTACCCATCTTAGCAGGACGGTTAACTGGGAGGGCAGCTGAAGCCTACCGTACAATACCAGATACAGAAATTAGGAATTACAGCCGTGTCAAAGAGGTTATCCTGGCCCGATATGCTATGACACCAGAGGCATACCGGAGACGGTTCAGGGAATTGAAAAAAGCAGAAAAAGACTCGCATGCAGAATGGGCTTTCCGTTTACAAAGGGCAGCCCTCGGATGGGTACAGGCGAACCAGGCACGGTCCATGGAGGACCTATTACAAATGCTGCTACTAGAACAGTTCTATGATGGGATACCCGCAGACCTGCAGGAATGGGTGAAAGACCGTAACCCCACGTCTATCACAGAAGCAGCTAAAAAGGCCGATGACTATATGGATGCCCGCAGGCAGCACAAGCTTGTGGGTGTTAAACCAGCTGTGCGACCTCTAGGGGGAAACCAATTTTCAGCTAGCACCAACACACCACTGAGACCGCTACCCCCACCAGCTCCTACAGCGGCTCAACCGAGGTTTCGCCAACCCTCCTCTGTGCAATGCCACCAGTGCCAGAGGTGGGGGCACTACAAGCGGGAATGCCCGCAGCTTAGAGACCGATCCACCTGGATCCGACCAGGACCACCACCACCACCGAGAGCAGCAGCACACCACTATCAGGAGGAGACACCCACCGCTTATGGCTCTGCAGTTCCAGTCACCACTATAGAACAGTGGGAAGTACTCCACGAAGCCAACCCACTACAAGCACAGGCGGATAATCGGCAGCACCACAGGCAAACAGTATACCTGGAGGGGAAACCTATGCAGGGACTCAGAGATTCGGGAGCAACCATAACCTTGGTCCAAAGCCACTTGGTCGCGGACAAAGCTAAAACCAATAGGACTGTGGCTGTCAGGGTTGCTGGGGGAGCCGTATATCGGCTGAATACAGCGAGGGTTCATTTGCATTGGGGTGCGGGGTCAGGGACTGTGGAGGTGGGGTTGATGCCCCAATTACCCGCAGAGGTGATACTGGGAAATGACCTGGGAAAGCTCACATCTGCGTTTGAGCCGCAAACCACAACCACTGAGGAAGCCCATCCAGTGGTCACCAGGCAACAGGCCCGCACCCAGGACTACAACACACTGCCGGAGGTCCAGGTGAGACAACCTTCCCCTTCCCTAGACTGTGTCCCTTGGGCCCCTCCTGACGAATTTGCGGCAGAGGTGATCACTGACCCTACTCTACAGGTATATAGAGACAAAGTCACCTCTGACCAACCGGGGGCGGAGGGTGAAAGATTTGTATGGGATAGGCAGCTATTGTACAGGGAGTCAGACAAGCAGGTAGCTGGGTCAGACCCGATCATCATGAGACAGCTAGTTGTACCACAGAGGTACCGAGCCGAACTGCTCCGGATAGCGCACAATATTCCGTTATCCGGACATTTGGGGGTCAGTCGTACTAGATATCGGCTGACCCAAAGTTTCTTTTGGCCAGGAATTAGCCAGGAAGTACGCAAATATTGCAGCACCTGCAATACGTGCCAGAGGGTAGGGAAGAGGGGGGACCGGCGGAAAGCAAAGTTGCACCCGCTACCTATAATCGAGGAACCGTTCCATAGAATAGCCGTAGACATAGTAGGTCCCCTCCGGAAACCTAGCCCCTCTGGCAAGAGGTATATTTTGACGGTGGTGGATTACGCCACCCGCCACCCAGAGGCCGTAGCCTTGACAAACATCCATGCAGAAACCGTGGCAGAGGCCCTGATGCAGATTTTCTCCCGGATGGGGTTACCCAGGGAGATCATCTCAGATCAGGGTACTCAATTCACTGCAGAGGTCACCCAGCACCTCTGGAAATTTTGCAAAATCAGACCTATAATCAGTGCCCCCTACCATCCTCAGACCAACGGCCTCTGCGAGCGATTCAATGGCACCTTAAAACAAATGCTCCGAACCTTTGCTGAGACCCATCGAGACTGGGAACGATTCCTGCCTCACCTCCTCTTTGCTTACCGGGAGGTGCCGCAGGAATCCACAGGATTCTCCCCATTTGAATTGTTGTTCGGGAGGAGAGTAAGGGGACCGCTGGACTTAATTAGGGAGCATTGGGAGGGAGACAGGAGCGCAGACGGCACCCCCATTGTACCATATGTGTTGGCGCTCCGAGATCGCTTGGAAGCTCTAACCAAGACGGTAAAAGAAAACCTCCGGGCGGCTCAGACGCGCCAGCGCACATGGTACGATCGGGGCACCAGGGACTGTAGCTTCCAGGTTGGGCAGAAAGTTTTAATTTTGAAACCTGTCCGACATGATAAGTTACAGGCCGCCTGGCAAGGCCCTTATAAAGTAGTGGAACAGAGATGTGACACCACTTATATAATTGGCCCCTGCGCAGGGACCGGAGGGCGACGCATGCTCATTGTGAACATGATGAAGCCCTACCGGGAACGCTCAGAGGAGGTGACCGCTATTTGTGCACCCAGCTCTGAAGAGTTTGACAGTCTTCCCCTGCTGGATCTACTGGGGGACGGTCAGCTGTCTGGGGATTTAGGAGAAGTTGTACTGGGGGACCGGCTGGGCCCACAGGAACGTACCGAGGTACAACAGCTGCTAAGAGAGAAGCAGGAGACCTTCTCCAATGTGCCTGGGTACACTCTTCTGGCCACTCACAGAGTAGAAACCCCAGGGCAACTACCCATGCGCCAGACCCCGTACCTCATCCCTGAAGCGGTGCGAGAGAATATGCGTAAGGAGATCGACGAGATGCTCCAGCTGGGGGTGATTGAGCCCTCAGACAGCCCGTGGGCATCTCCGGTAGTCCTCGTACCGAAGCGGGACGGTACGACCCGCTTCTGCGTAGACTACCGGAGGTTGAATGAAAAGACTGTATCAGACGCTTATCCGATGCCCAGGATAGATGAACTGCTAGACCGGATGGCCAGAGGCCAATACCTCACTACTATTGATCTGTGTAAGGGGTACTGGCAGATACCCCTGGCTCCGGACGCCATACCTAAGTCAGCCTTTGTCACCCCATTCGGCCTATACCACTTTAAGGTTATGCCATTTGGGATGAAAAACGCTCCGGCTACGTTCCAGTGGATGGTGGACCGACTTCTAGATGGGTTCCAGGACTACACCTGTGCCTACCTCGACGATATTGCAATTTTTAGCAATACCTGGCAGGAGCACTTGACCCATATAGGAGCGGTTCTAGACAGGATTAGGGAGGCCGGTTTGACGTTGAAACCGGCCAAATGCAGTATAGGAATGGCCGAGGTACAGTACCTGGGCCATCGAGTGGGTTGTGGGAAACAGAAGCCAGAACCAGCCAAAGTAGAGGCTGTAGCCCAATGGCCTACCCCTAGGACTAAGACTCAGGTGTTGGCATTTCTAGGGACAGCAGGATATTACAGAAAGTTTGTCCCCAATTATAGCGCCCTGGCCAAACCCCTTACTGACCTGACCCGTAAGAATCTTCCCCGCCAAGTAACCTGGACCCCGGAGTGTGAGCAGGCCTTCCAACATCTGAAAAATGCACTTATTAATGGCCCCTGTCTTGGCAGCTCCCAATCCAACTAAACGTTTTCTTGTTCACACAGACGCTGCTATGTTTGGATTGGGGGCAGTGCTGAGCCAAGTTGGGGCCGATGGCGGAGAACATCCCGTGGCTTACATCAGTCGCAAACTATTACCCAGAGAAGTAAGCTACGCCGCCATCGAGAAGGAATGCCTGGCTGTGGTGTGGGCCCTAAAGAAGTTACAGCCGTATTTATATGGACAGGCTTTTTCCCTGCTCAAGGATCACAACCCGTTAGTATGGCTGAACCGGGTGGCTGGGGACAATGCCAGGCTGCTGCGCTGGAGTTTGGCGCTGCAGCCTTTTGACTTTAATATTCAGTACCGCCCGGGCAAACAAAATGGAAACGCTGACGGGTTGTCGAGACAAACTGATTTGGAGAAATGATCCGTGAGCACCCCGGACATCCCCAAGCCGATCCGCGCTGGATCAGACTGTGTATGCCGGCTTGTGGGCAAGGGGGAGCAGTGTCGCGGATTGTATTTAGCCTGTCCTGTTTAATTCCTGTAAAACGGCATTCGGTTAATTGTATTGCTATGTATTGTAAACTGCAATGTTTACTATGTTAAATGCATTGCTGTTCTGTCCCTCCGCCATCTCCCATCAGTCCTTGCTATTGTCTGGCCCTACCCTTCCTTGTACCATAATCTTCTATGTGCCCTATTGTATGTAAATGGGGCTGTTGGGGGGTTTACAGTAGGTGCTGTGTCTAAATAAAGTCAGTTCTGCTCCTGATGCTGTGTGTCGTCCAGTCATTGGGATTGCTGTTGGGATAGTATTGGATTACTTTACCTGCTGGAATTACTACTCTATGGATTTATAAGACTTGTTCCTGAGCCTCACTGGGATCTTACGTGGAGATTCGCTGTGGAATAGCAGCTCTCCGCTACACTTTATATAAATAAAAAAGGAGGTTTACAGGGCAAATACTGCTGTTGCATTTAATGTGCATGAAATTTGAACATTTTCAACAAATGTCCTACTTACTCTCCCCCTCCCTGTTTTTTTTTTTACTCCCTACCCTACCTTAGATAAGTTCCTAAGTTAATTCAGTCCTCCGGCTCCGTCCCTGGACCCTGTAGCGTGGCCGAGCTCCTCGCTCTCTACCTCCAGTCCTGGCTGTCACTCAGTGCGGCCGGGAACCGCGTGGTACAGGTCAGGAGATTCAGTTTCCTGTTCCCGGCCGGACTAAAAGGAAGTGAGCACTCAGTGAGCACTTCCTGTCAGTCCGGCCAGGAACAGGAAACTGAATCCCCTGTTCCTGTACCGCGCGGTACCCGGCCGGACTGAGTGACAGCCAGGAGGTAGGAGAGCTCGGCCACGCTACAGAGCAGCAGTCAGCAGAGGAGAAACTCGGGAGGTAACCAGGAGTGCTGCAGCCGCCTGAGGCTCTCTATAGAGCGCTCAGGCAGCTGCAGCCTTAAAGGAAGCAAAACCAGCACCGGCTCTGCTTGGCCCCGGGCCAGCTCGGGGCCCCAAGCAATTGCTTGTTTTGCCTGTCTGTTAGCGACGGGCCCGACTTCACGCATTGCACCCGTGCGGAAAACTCGCTCGTGTGAAATGGGCCTTACACTTTCTCTGCTTTTATGATCCACTCCTGATTTTGGCTTCCAAAACTGCATCAGGAAACCTGACCGTGTGGCCGCACCCGAACCTGTCATGAGTTGCTATTCCACTGTCTAGCAAATTGAGATTCTGCAACCCCCCGCCCCCCCCCACCCAGGCTACTGTAAATTTCAAAATGGATTTTTGTCCAGCCAGCGCATGGAGGAGTTGGATCTCGCTTGTCTAAGGATTTATTCACATCCCGCTGTTTTAACTTTTTTTCTGCATATTTACAGCAAGGGGGGTGGTCTTTTGTTGTATGTGATCGTCCATGAGGCATGTGGACCCCCGATGCTGATCTGATGGTAGGTCGGAGCACACCCTAATTACACACAAGAGGCAGGCACGTGCTGCTCCAGCAGGGAGGGGCGTGTCCTGAGGTGACGACCCCGCCCCCGAGATCACCTCGATCCCTAGTGCAGAGCCCCGCCCCTGACAGACACAGCGCGCGCTGCTCGGTGCGGCTGCAGCGACTAAGATGTCATTATTCAGACGCCTGAAGAAGCCGCATCACAAGGAGGGCTACACCTCCCCGCCAGACCAGGCCATATACCGGGAGAGAGACAAGGCTGAGCCCTACATGGGGCTAAACAGCTATAGGAGCGATGACATGTACAAGGCTCTGGTGGTCTCCGGCGCGACCCTTCCCAGGGCTAAGAAAGTAAGAACCTGTGGCAATTGTCATGCGTTTTCTGCACAGTGTGAATAGAGCTGCGGATCTGGGAGGTGCTCTCTGAGTGCTTGCCCGGGGCTGACCCCCGCAGTGCTCCCGTCATGTTAGGAGCGTGTCCTCCCGTTGTCATGCATCTTCTGCATGGCTTTATTTTGGCCCCTGCAGGGTGGGGCTGCAGGGACCTATTGTTTTATAGGCTCCTTCGCCTGCTGTGACTTGTCCCTCTACCTGCGGCGGTGATAAGTGCCCTGTGTCCTACTGCTGAGGGCTGTGCATGGATGTAATATAACAGTACCTGTCCTGTGAGGACTGTGCATGATGTAATATAACAGTACCTGTCCTGTGAGGACTGTGCATGGATGTAATATAACAGTACCTGTCCTGTGTGGACTGTGCATGGATGTAATATAACAGTACCTGTCCTGTGTGGACTGTGCATGGATGTAATATAACAGTACCTGTCCTGTGAGGACTGTGCATGGATGTAATATAACAGTACCTGTCCTGTGAGGACTGTGCATGGATGTAATATAACAGTACCTGTCCTGTGAGGACTGTCCATGGATGTAATATAACAGTACCTGTCCTGTGTGGACTGTGCATGGATGTAATATAACAGTACCTGTCCTGTGAGGACTGTGCATGGGTGTAATATAACAGTACCTGTCCTGTGAGGACTGTGCATGGATGTAATATAACAGTACCTGTCCTGTGAGGACTGTGCATGGATGTAATATAACAGTACCTGTCCTGTGAGGACTGTGCATGGATGTAATATAACAGTACCCGTCCTGCGAGGACTGTGCATGGATGTAATATAACAGTACCTGTCCTGTGAGGACTGTGCATGGATGTAATATAACAGTACCTGTCCTGTGAGGACTGTGCATGGATGTAATATAACAGTACCTGTCCTGTGAGGACTGTGCATGGATGTAATATAACAGTACCTGTCCTGTGAGGACTGTGCATGGATGTAATATAACAGTACCTGTCCTGTGAGGACTGTGCATGGATGTAATATAACAGTACCTGTCCTGTGAGGACTGTGCATGGATGTAATATAACAGTACCTGTCCTGTGAGGACTGTGCATGGATGTAATATAACAGTACCTGTCCTGTGAGGACTGTGCATGGATGTAATATAACAGTACCTGTCCTGTGTGGACTGTCCATGGATGTAATATAACAGTACCTGTCCTGTGTGGACTGTGCATGGATGTAATATAACAGTACCTGTCCTGTGAGGACTGTGCATGGATGTAATATAACAGTACCTGTCCTGTGTGGACTGTGCATGATGTAATATAACAGTACCTGTCCTGTGAGGACTGTGCATGGATGTAATATAACAGTACCTGTCCTGTGAGGACTGTGCATGGATGTAATATAACAGTACCTGTCCTGTGTGGACTGTGCATGGATGTAATATAACAGTACCTGTCCTGTGAGGACTGTGCATGGATGTAATATAACAGTACCTGTCCTGTGAGGACTGTGCATGGATGTAATATAACAGTACCTGTCCTGTGTGGACTGTCCATGGATGTAATATAACAGTACCTGTCCTGTGAGGACTGTGCATGGATGTAATATAACAGTACCTGTCCTGTGTGGACTGTGCATGGATGTAATATAACAGTACCTGTCCTGTGTGGACTGTGCATGGATGTAATATAACAGTACCTGTCCTGTGTGGACTGTGCATGGATGTAATATAACAGTACCTGTCCTGTGAGGACTGTGCATGTATGTAATATAACAGTACCTGTCCTGTGAGGACTGTGCATGGATGTAATATAACAGTACCTGTCCTGTGAGGACTGTGCATGGATGTAATATAACAGTACCTGTCCTGCGTGGACTGTGCATGGATGTAATATAACAGTACCTGTCCTGCGTGGACTGTGCATGGATGTAATATAACAGTACCTGTCCTGCGTGGACTGTGCATGGATGTAATATAACAGTACCTGTCCTGCGAGGACTGTGCATGGATGTAATATAACAGTACCTGTCCTGTGTGGTCTGTGCATGGATGTAATATAACAGTACCTGTCCTGTGAGGACTGTGCATGGATGTAATATAACAGTACCTGTCCTGTGAGGACTGTGCATGGATGTAATATAACAGTACCTGTCCTGTGAGGACTGTGCATGGATGTAATATAACAGTACCTGTCCTGTGAGGACTGTGCATGGATGTAATATAACAGTACCTGTCCTGTGAGGACTGTGCATGGATGTAATATAACAGTACCTGTCCTGTGAGGACTGTGCATGGATGTAATATAACAGTACCTGTCCTGTGAGGACTGTGCATGGATGTAATATAACAGTACCTGTCCTGTGTGGACTGTGCATGGGTGTAATATAACAGTACCTGTCCTGTGAGGACTGTGCATGGATGTAATATAACAGTACCTGTCCTGTGTGGACTGTGCATAGATTTAATATAACAGTACCTGTCCTGTGAGGACTGTGCATGGATGTAATATAACAGTACCTGTCCTGTGTGGACTGTGCATGGATGTAATATAACAGTACCTGTCCTGTGTGGACTGTGCATAGATGTAATATAACAGTACCTGTCCTGTGTGGACTGTGCATGGATGTAATATAACAGTACCTGTCCTGTGTGGACTGTGCATGGATGTAATATAACAGTACCTGTCCTGTGTGGACTGTGCATGGATGTAATATAACAGTACCTGTCCTGTGAGGACTGTGCATGGATGTAATATAACAGTACCTGTCCTGTGAGGACTGTGCATGGATGTAATATAACAGTACCTGTCCTGTGAGGACTGTGCATGGATGTAATATAACAGTACCTGTCCTGTGAGGACTGTGCATGGATGTAATATAACAGTACCTGTCCTGTGAGGACTGTGCATGGATGTAATATAACAGTACCTGTCCTGTGAGGACTGTGCATGGATGTAATATAACAGTACCTGTCCTGTGAGGACTGTGCATGGATGTAATATAACAGTACCTGTCCTGTGAGGACTGTGCATGGATGTAATATAACAGTACCTGTCCTGTGAGGACTGTGCATGGATGTAATATAACAGTACCTGTCCTGTGAGGACTGTGCATGGATGTAATATAACAGTACCTGTCCTGTGTGGACTGTGCATGGGTGTAATATAACAGTACCTGTCCTGTGAGGACTGTGCATGGATGTAATATAACAGTACCTGTCCTGTGTGGACTGTGCATAGATTTAATATAACAGTACCTGTCCTGTGAGGACTGTGCATGGATGTAATATAACAGTACCTGTCCTGTGTGGACTGTGCATGGATGTAATATAACAGTACCTGTCCTGTGTGGACTGTGCATAGATGTAATATAACAGTACCTGTCCTGTGTGGACTGTGCATGGATGTAATATAACAGTACCTGTCCTGTGTGGACTGTGCATGGATGTAATATAACAGTACCTGTCCTGTGTGGACTGTGCATGGATGTAATATAACAGTACCTGTCCTGTGTGGACTGTGCATGGATGTAATATAACAGTACCTGTCCTGTGTGGCTTATACGCTGTGATGACCTGTAATATAACAGTACCTTTTGTGCTGCAGTTATTAGCGCCTCATCATTGCACACCTTCCTGCGCTGGGTGTGGGGTAGCTGGTCTGATAATCTGCCCCTCACCATACAGCTATAACCATCAGTCGTGTCTCATGTATTTGCTGTTCTGCATTACTAATTCTGTGAGCAGTGACTTATATCTTTCCACTTTTCTGGATCTGATACGTGGGGTTTCAGTAGTTTATGTTGGCGTTTTAGTACTCCTTTACAATAAGCAATTATTACCACTTTACACTTCTGTATCCTGCGTCTCCAGTAATACGTGGAGGTGTCTGAGGTGGTTGCACATCCGCTGTCTGATACTAGACATTTGACTTCTTATCACACGGTAGACCTTACTGACCACATCTATTTCTGAACGCAGCCCCATTCATGGGAGACTTTGAGTATCTACGCTGTCCGTATGTGCAGGTGGCGTTGACCCACAAGTTGGACTGCACCTTAACTGCAGTGTCTGAATACAATCTCCAGTCCACTTTATTTTGGGTGCCCCCGGATCGCTAGCACACTTCATTAATAGCAGGTGTGCATCAAATTGATTTGACTGTTCCTTTCTTGTGGGTAATGGCAGAAGGGTTTCACGAAGCATTTGAAGGATTTATTTGCTAAATGCTGGATAAATTGGCCATGAGACTACTGAAGCTTGGAGGCAGTGGCGTACATAGAGAAATAAGGGCACTATAGCAAGGATCAAACCAGCCCACCCCACAGAACAGAAGGGTTACCGGCTAAACCCCTGACCATGACCATGACGGCCATTTTTCCACTGCCTCATTTGCTAAAAGTTGTTCCTTTAGAAGGTAGAGTCCTGACCAAGTTTTCACCTCCAGTAGAAGAGGGGGTGATCTCAACTGGGCCCCATAGCAGTCGCTTGGTCTATGGTAGTTACACCTCTGCTTGGAGGCTAAGTAGTCACTGCTTTGAAGTCTTGTACACGTGCAGTGTATTGTCCATGCCTGCACACGTGCTCCATGTTGTATTTTACAGATCACACAACTTTACGTTTAGGCTTCATTCACACAACATTCAGGTACTGGTCGTGTGCATCCTGCACCTTCTTCAGCCCAGAAAAAATAAATGAAGTCCTATGTTGTATGACGGAGTGAAGGATACTCGCCTGTCCTGACCAGGTGCAGTGACAGGTGCCTGGATGCTGTCAGTGGTCAGTCTAGCTCCAGCTTGTCTAAGCCACACTTCAGTGATTGTGCGCCAAAACCAGGTGCGGGTCAAGAACACAGAATAGGTGCAGATCTTTCCATTGTGCCTGATCTCTGTGTAGGCTTCACTCCTGGTTTTGGTTTACAATAACTGCTGGAAATAACTGACCAAACAACTGAAGTGTGAATTCACTTTAAGGCCTCTTGCACACGACCGTATGTATTTTGCGGTCCGCAAAAAACACGGATGACGTCCGTGTGCATTCTGTATTTTGCAGAACGGAACAGCTATAGACTGCAGCTTCCTTCACAAGAGGGTTTGGGTGTAAAGTCCTCCAAGCAGTTGTCCCACCCTAGATAATCTCGCCTAGATATCCATGGGTGCTGTCATAGGCGAGGGGGGAAATATGTGATTACACTTACCGGTCTATTATGGATGTATTGTGTCCTGTGGTGTAGTCTTTTCTGTTTCCTTAGTTCTTGGAATAGGACTGGCGTGATGGGGGTTGTACTTCCCTTTTAAAGAGGCTGTGCTTCCTGTTTCCTGTCCTGAGGAAAGGGGCGGATACTGTCCATGGGTGCTGTCATAGGCTCAAGGAAAAACGATTACCGGTAAGTGTAATCACATTATTTTTTTTCTGATCACTGCAAAAACACGGTAAAATCGCTGCGGTGCTATAAAGATCACTTTTGAGTTTTTGGGATCTTTATTAGCGATCGCAGCTTTTTTTTTTTTTTGCACATTTTTTGGCAGAGATTTTTTCATCCACATTGATCGTTGCGAATGAAGAAATCTGTGCCGTTCATTTTTTCTTTCAGCCCAGAGGCTGAACGGAAAAAAATAAATCTCATTACCCGTATGCTCAATATAAGGCCTCATGCACACGACCGTGCCGTTTTTTGCGGTCCGCAAACCGCGAATGTGCAAAAAACGGAAGGCGCCCGTGTTGACTTGATTTCCGGAATGGAACGGGCGTCGGCAATATAAATGCCTATTCTTGTCCGCAAAGCCCGGACAAGAATAGGACGTTATATTTTTTTTAGCGGGGCCACAGAACGGAGCCACGGATGCGGACGGCACACGGAGTGCTGTCCGCATCTTTTGCGGCCCCATTGAAATGGGCGGCTCGGATGCGGACCCAAACAACGGTCGTGTGCATGAGGCCTAAGGAGAATAGCAGAAACTGCTAATGCTGGCCATACATGTAATGATTGCAGAGACCCTCAAATGCCAGGGCAGTACAAACACCCCACAAATGACCCCATTTTGGAAAGAAGACACCCCAAGGTATTTGCTGAGGGGCATATTGAGTCCATGAAAGATTGAACTTTTTGTCACAAGTTAGCGGAAAGGGAGACTTTGTGAGAAAAAAATAAAATTTCCGCTAACTTGTGCCAAAATTTTTTTTTTTCTATGAACTCGCCATACCCCTCACGGAATACCTTGGGGTGTCTTATTTCTAAAATGGGGTCACATGTGGGGTATTTATACTGCCCTGGCATTTTAGGGGCCCTAAAGCATGAGAAGAAGTCTGGAATCCAAATGCCTAAAAATGCCCTCATAAAAGGTACTCGTTGGACTTTCGGCCCCTTTGCGCATCTTGGCTGCAAAAAAGTGTCACACATGTGGTATCGCTGTACTCAGGAGAAGTAGGGCAATGTGTTTTGGGGTGTCTTTTTACATATACCCATGCTGGGTGAGAAAAATATCTCTGTAAATTGACAACTTTGTATAAAAAAATGGGAAAAGTTGTCATTTACAGAGATATTTCTCTCACCCGGCATGGGTATATATAAAAATACACCCCAAAACACATTGCCCTACTTCTCCTGAGTACGGCGATACCACATGTGACACTTTTTTGCAGCCTAGGTGCGTAAAGGGGCCGAAAGTCCAACGAGTACCTTTACCCTAAGTTCACACTTGCGCGTTTTACAGCGCGTTCCTACGCGCTGTAAAACGCTCAACAAGGAGAAACCAATGCTTCCCTATGGGAATGGTTCTCACCTGGGCGTTTTAGAGCGCGTACGATCGCGCTCTAAAACGCCCGACGCTCAAAAAAGTACTTGAGCTTCTTTGGGGCGTTTTGTCGCGCGTTCCCGTACATAGACTTTTGGGAACGCGCAACAATGGGCGTTCGCTTGTCTCTGTATGCGCGATTGTAAACGCCGGTACAAACGCGCATACAGAGCGCTCCATCGCGAACGCTCAGGTCTGAACCCAGGGTTAGGCTTTACAGGGTTGCTCACAATTTAGCCCCGCCCAAAATGCCAGAACAGTAAACACACCCCACAAATGACCCCATTTCGGAAAGTAGACACCCCAAGGTATTCACTGAGGGGCATAGTGAGTCCGTGGGAGATTTTTTATTTTTTCGCCAGAAGTTAGCAGAAATGGAAACTTTATTTTTTTTCACAGAAAGTGTCATTTTCCACTAACTTGTGAAAAAAAATTTAATCGTACATGAACTCACCATGCCCCTCATCGAATACTTTGGGGTGTCTTCTTTCTAAAATGGGGTCACTTGGTGGGTATTTATACTATCCTGGCATTCTAGCACCTCAAGAAACATGACAAGTGCTCAGAAAGTCAGAACTGCTTCAAAATGCGGAAATTCAAATTTTTGTACCATAGTTTGTAAATGCTATAACTTTGGTGCAAACCAATAAATATACACTTATTGGATTTTTTTTTTATCAAAGACATGTAGCACAATAAATTCTGACACAAACTTGTATAGAAATGTAATTATATTTGAACAATTTAACCAGAAAAAGTTAAAAATACACTTTTTTTTGAGAAAATTGCTTTTTTGATTAATATCGGAAAAACGAAAAATCTTAGCAGCAATCAAATACCACCAAAAGAAAGCTGTATTTCTGAGAAGAAAAGGAGGTAAAATTCATTTGGGTGGTAAGTTGTATGACCGAGCAATAAACCGTGAAAGTAGTGTAGGTCAGAAGTGTAAAAAGTGGTCTGGTCATTAACCCCCTCAGCCCCCCTAGCTTAAACCCCCTTAAAGACCAGGCCACTTTTTACACTTCTGACCTACACTACTTTCACCGTTTATTGCTCGGTCATGCAACTTACCACCCAAATGAATTTTACCTCCTTTTCTTCTCACTAATAGAGCTTTCTTTTGGTGGTATTTGATTGCTGCTAAGATTTTTCGTTTTTTTGTTATTAATCGAAATTTAACGATTTTTTTGCCAAAAAATGACATTTTTCACTTTCAGTTGTAAAATTTTGCAAAAAAAACTAGATCCATATATAAATTTTTCTCTAAATTTATTGTTCTACATGTCTTTGTAAAAAAAAAAAATGTTTGGGTAAAAAAAAAAATGGTTTGGGTAAAAGTTATAGCGTTTACAAACTATGGTACAAAAATGTGAATTTCCGCTTTTTGAAGCAGCTCTGACTTTCTGAGCACCTGTCATGTTTCCTGAGGTTCTACAATGCCCAGACAGTACAAACACCCCACAAATGACCCCATTTCGGAAAGTAGACACCCTAAGGTATTCGCTGATGGGCATAGTGAGTTCATAGAACACTTTTTATTTTTTGTCACAAGTTAGCGGAAAATGATATATATATTTTTTTTCTTACAAAGTCTCATATTCCACTAACTTGTGACAAAAAATAAAAACTTCTATGAACTCACTATGCCCATCACGAAATACCTGGGGGTGTCTTCTTTCCAAAATGGGGTCACTTGTGGGGTAGTTATACTGCCCTGGCATTTTAGGGGCCCAAATGCGTGGTAAGTAGGTAAATGACCTGTGAAATCCGAAAGGTGCTCTTTGGAATGTGGGCCCCTTTGCCCACCTAGGCTGCAAAAAAGTGTCACACATCTGGTATCTCCGTATTCAGGAGAAGTTGGGCAATGTGTTTTGGGGGGTCTTTTTACATATACTCATGCTGGGTGATTTTTTATTTTTTTTTTCTCACAAAGTCTCCCTTTCCGCTAACTTGGGACAAAAATGTCAATCTTTCATGGACTCAATATGCCCCTCAGCGAATACCTTGGGGTGTCTTCTTTCCGAAATGGGGTCACATGTGGGGTATTTATACTGCCCTGGCATTCTAGGGGCCCTAAAGCGTGAGAAGAAGTCTGGAATATAAATGTCTAAAAAATTTTACGCATTTGGATTCCGTGAGGGGTATGGTGAGTTCATGTGAGATTTTATTTTTTGACACAAGTTAGTGGAATATGAGACTTTGTAAGAAAAAAAAAAATAATTTCCGCTAACTTGGGCCAAAAAAATGTCTGAATGGAGCCTTACAGAGGAGTGATCAATGACAGGGGAGTGATCAATGACAGGGGGGTGATCAGGGAGTCTATATGGGGTGATCACCCCTCTGTCATTGATCACTTCCCTATAAGGCTCCATTCAGATGTCGTATGTGTTTTGCGGATCCGATCCATGTATCCGTGGATCCGTAAAAGACATACGGACATCTGAATGCAGCCTGACAGGGGGGTGATCAATGACAGGGGGGTGATCAGGGAGTCTATATGGGGTGATCACCCCCGTCATTGATCACCCCCCTGTAAGGCTCCATTCAGACGTCCGTATGCGTTTTGCGGATCCGATCCATGTATCAGTGGATCCGTAAAAATCATACGGACATCTGAATGGAGCCTTACAGGGGGGTGATTAATGACAGGGGGGTGATCAGGGAGTCTAATATGGGGTGATCAGGGGTTAATAAGGGGTTAATAAGTGACAGGGGGGGGTGTAGTGTAGTGGTGCTTGGTGCTACTTATTACTGAGCTGCCTGTGTCCTCTGGTGGTCGATCCAAACAAAGGGGACCACCAGAGGACCAGGTAGCAGGTATATTAGACGCTGTTATCAAAACAGCGTCTAATATACCTGTTAGGGGTTAAAAAAATCGCATCTCCAGCCTGTCAGCGAACGATCGCCGCTGGCAGGCTGGAGATCCACTCGCTTACCTTCCGATCCTGTGAACGCGCGCGCCTGTGTGCGCGCGCGTTCACAGGAAATCTCGCGTGACGCATATATGCGTGACTCTGCGCCAGGCTGCCGCCTCCGGAACGCGATCCTGCGTTAGGCGGTCCGGGGGCGGTTAAAGGGGTTTAAACTAGGGGGGCTGAGGTGGTTAAGATTGGTTGGTGTGCCCATACATGATACAATCGGAAAAATAAAATTATCGATTTCACGCTGGAAACCGATTAATTTGCCGCTACCACATTTTTCGTATTGAATTGGGGCGAAGAGACCCCAGCTAGCTAATCCTAAAGGGAAGAAACGGTTATTTGCAACCTAGCTAATAAATCAACAATTTATAGAAATAAGACAATGCGGTATTATGTCTCCTCTGAGGAGTTCTTAGCATAAACCAGATAATCAAGAAACAAGGGCAAAACTGGAACGATGCAATCGTTAGTTTTATTTTAAAAAATATATACATTAAAACTGACAGATAAATATACCTGCCAGTCGAACAGATTGGTTGGATAGAAATCGGTAAGGTGGAAGGGAATAGAATGTCTGTAAGTTCAGAATTACTGTGGGAGTGTCCAGTAAAAGACAAAATCTTTGTAAGGAATAATCCAAGATGGCGGGATGTCCGTGTCCAGCAGGCGGTCGTGATGTTAGTCGACGTCAGATGGTAGGTGAAGGACCCAGGACCTGAGTGTGTCACTGTTTTTATCCACTCTGAAGTGGGGAGTGGTTATGACACGTACAGGTCCAGCCTTGTGTAATTGGAACAGGGGCAGTCCTTTGCCCCATAGGGAGAAAATCTGTCAGAATCTTTGCTTTGCCAGTTTCTCCGTATCCCGTAAGTCCAATCAAGAAATAGAGTTGATATTGATAATCGGTACAATTTTACGCATCATTTAATACCAAATATGACTGGAAGATAATACAGGGTGCCTGAGAACCATTATATCTCAGAGCGGGAATTTCTGATTTGCCCACGGATTTCCTGGAAGGTGGGTTATAATGATCTGAACAATTCCTCAAGAGATTATTCATTTAGTATTTTCCTATCCTATGAAATATTAAGAAAATATAGGAAAAATATGAAGTCTATGGATTGAAGGTGACTTTCAGGTCATCTTCCTTCCTGTACCAACCAGCTGTGTGATAAGGATCTGTCCTTTTCTTCGGAAGCTCGCTGCCCAGGCTAAAGGTGTGAGACCTCCTGCGATGCCGAAGCCACACAGACTGGGAAGATGCAAGTGTCATCGCCAGCTCTGTGAGAAGGTCTGTTAGACATTCTTCGCTACCTCTTGCATGACGTTCTTTGTTTTGGTTTCACTTTGTCATCTCCTTTCCTTCTTTCAGCTGGCACCTATTTACACTAATTGTCTCCCTTTATATTTCCTCCCATACTGCCCCACTTTGCGGTTTATAGTTCTTCCTGGATGAGTTGTTCACTGCTGGATGCTCCTGATTCCTCAGATAAGTCTGTTTCCTTTTATTTGTGTTTCCTTGCTGGCTTGATTGTAGGTGACCCTGACTCCGTCTGTATTAAGTGCAGGGAGACGATGGTAGTGTCCCCTCACTATTATAGGGTTTTCAGGTGTCACATAGTATAAGGTACGTGGGCATGCAATCGTCTACCATAAAGACCTTTGCATGGACATAGCAGTCAGGGAGAGCTTTACCCTAAGTTCACACTTGCGCATTTTACAGCGCGTTTGAACGCGCTGTAAAACGCATAACCGATGCAAACCAATGCTTCCCTATGGGACTGGTTCACATTTTCGGAGCTTCCTGAGAATCAGAAGGCACTGATGCGGTTTTTGGGTTTTGCCAATTATTACAGAAAGTTCATTTTGAATTATTCCAATGTTGTTAAGCCACTCACTGATATGACTAAAAAGGGGGTAGATTTTTCTTTGTGGTCGGTAGATGCGGTTAAAGCCTTTTCTAGTATCAAAGAGCGTTATGCTTCCGCTCCCATTTTGGTACAATCTGATGTCTCTCTACCTTTTATTGTTGAGGTGGACGCTTCTGAGGTGGGTGTGGGTGCGGTCTTATCTCAGGGTCCCTCTCCTGCCAAATGGCGACCGTGTGCCTTTTTCTCAAGGAAACTCTCCTCTGCAGAGAGAAATTACGATGTGGAAGATAGGGAGTTGTTGGCCATCAAATTAGCTTTTGAGGAATGGCGCCATTGGTTAGAGGGAGCCAGACACCCTATTACCGTGTTTACCGACCATAAGAATCTGGCCTACTTGGAATCGGCCAAGCGTCTGAACCCGAGACAGGCCAGATGGTCGTTGTTCTTTTCTAGGTTTAATTTTGTTATGTTCCGCTCCTGGGGTTAAAAATGTGAAGGCGGATGCCCTGTCACGTTGTTTTCCGGGAGGGGGGAACTTTGAAGACCCAGGTCCCATTTTGGCTGAAGGGGTGGTCGTCTCTGCTCTTTATCCTGATTTGGAGGCAGAGGTTCAGGCAGCCCAGGTAGAGGCTCCTGATCTTTGTCCCCCAGGGAGGTTGTTTGTGCCTCTCGCTTTACAACACAAGGTTTTTAAGGAGCACCACGATACTGTCCTTGCTGGGCACCCGGGGAGTAGAGCCACAGTGGATCTCATTGCTCTGAGATTCTGGTGGCCGGCTCTTCGTAAGATGGTTGAGGGTTTTGTGGCAGCCTGCGAGACCTGCGCTCGTGCCAAGGTCCCTCATTCACGGCCATCGGGTTCTCTCCTCCCGTTACCCATTCCTTCCCGTCCTTGGACGCATCTGTCCATGGACTTCATTACGGACCTGCCTCGTTCCTCGGGGAAGACTGTGATTCTGGTAGTAGTGGACCGTTTTAGCAAAATGGCGCATTTCATTCCCTTTCCTGGGTTACCCAATTCTAAGACGCTCACGCAAGCGTTTGTTGATCACATTGTTAAATTGCACGGCATTCCTTCAGACATCGTTTCTGATAGGGGCACGCAATTTGTTTCCAGATTCTGGAAGGCCTTCTGTTCTCGCTTGGGGGTTCGGTTGTCATTCTCTTCTGCTTTTCACCCGCAGTCGAAAGGTCAGACCGAACGAGTCAATCAGAATCTGGAGACATTTCTGCGCTGTTTTGTGGCGGAGGATTGGTGTTCTTTTTTGTCCCTTGCTGAGTTTGCTTTAAATAACTGTCGCCAGGAGTCCTCTGATAAGTCACCATTTTTTGGTGCATATGGGTTTCATCCGCAGTTTGGGACATTCTCTGGAGAGAGGTCTTCTGGTTTACCTGATGAGGAGAGATTTTCCTCGTTTTTGTCATTTATTTGGCAAAAGATTCAGGGTAATCTGAAGAGGATGAGTGAGAGGTATAAGCGTGTGGCAGATAAGAGATGTGTGCCTGGTCCGGACCTGAATGTGGGTGATCTGGTGTGGTTGTCTACAAAGAATATCAAACTGAAGGTTCCCTCCTGGAAGTTGGGTCCTAATTTTATTGGGCCTTACAAGATCTTGTCCGTCATCAATCCCGTTGCCTTCCGTCTTGATCTTCCTGACTTGGAAGATCCATAATGTTTTTTACAGGTCCCTATTAAAACCTTATGTCCAACCCACTGTACCATCCTCTTTGCCTCCTCCTCCGATTGTTGTTGATGGTAATCTTGACTTTCAGGTCTCTAGGATTGTGGATTCTGGCATTATCCGCGGTTCTCTCCAGTACCTCGTTCATTGGGAGGGTTATGTTTCTGAGGAGAGGATGTGGGTCCCAGTGGCGGACATTAAGGCCACTCGTCTCATCAGGGCTTTCCATAGGTCTCATCCTGAGAAGGTGGGCTCTGAGTGTCCGGAGTCCACCCGTAGTGGGAGGGGTACTGTCACCGCCAGCTCTGTGAGAAGGTCTGTTAGACGTTCTTCGCTACCTCTTGCATGACGTTCTTTGTTTTGGTTTCACTTTGTCATCTCCTTTCCTTCTTTCAGCTGTCACCTATTTACACTAATTGTCTCCCTTTATATTTCCTCCCATACTGCCCCACTTTGCGGTTTATAGTTCTTCCTGGATGAGTTGTTCACTGCTGGATGCTACTGATTCCTCAGATAAGTCTGTTTCCTTTATTTGTGTTTCCTTGCTGGCTTGATTGTAGGTGACCCTGACTCCGTCCGTATTAAGTGCAGGGAGCCAGTGGTCGTGTCCCCTCACTATTATAGGGTTTTCAGGTGTCACATAGTATAAGGTACGTGGGCATGCAATAGTCTACCATAAAGACCTTTGCATGGGCATAGCAGTCAGGGAGAGCTTTAGGGGTTTTATAGGGCTCACCCATATGCTCCTTAGTTTGGGATCAAGCCAGTTGGATGTTTATTTTTAAGTTCTAGCTTTCTGCAACACCATCCATGACAGCAAGTTTTATGAGGTTTTGTCATGATATCTGATTGATAGATGCATCCTGGCATGGGGGCAGGAAGATTCTTTTGGCACGGATGTGCTAAATTTACTCTGATCTCTGAGCTGCGCTAGCAAGGTGAATTACTTATGGGTTAAAAAAAAAGATTTTAACTCTGTGTGCTTTTAAAAACCAGACACATTTGCGATTTCTTCGGTAACCGAGATCGTAAAGATTGGGGAAGGAGTGGTCAGCAAGACTGGGATTGAAGCAATCCCCACTTGCTATTTGGGCTCGTTACAGCGGGAAAGTCTGTCGGCATTCTGATGGCGACTTCCTGGTTTATGCTGGATCCTGAAATCGTACAGTTGAAGTGCTAAGCTCCAACGGAGGAGTTTTCCGTTGGTACCAGCAATACGTTTCAGCCAGCTGAGCGGGTAGTGGTCTGTGATGACCGTGAAGGATCGTCCGTATAGGTACGATTGTAACTTCTGTAGGACCCACACAATTGCTAGACACTCTTTCTCTGTCATGGAGTATGCAGCTTCCCGAGGAAGTAGCTTCCTGCTCAGGTGGAGGACAGGATGCTCATTCCCGGTTGCTTCCGTCTGACTAAGTACCGCTCCCAGGCTGTGGTCTAAGGTGTCAGTTAGTTCTTTGTACAAACTGGAGAAGTCGAGAGCTTGAAGGACCGGAGCGCCAGCCAGCGCTTCCTTCAAGGCCCGAAACGCCTCTTCTAGTTCTGGGTTCCACGTGACCTTGTTGGGTTATTTTTTACCCGTTGCATCGGTCAGTAGTTTAGCCAGAGTACTATAGGACGGAACAAACTTCCTGCCGTTTCCAGAAAAGCCTGTATTTGTTTTTTGGTGGTAGGCTGCGGCCATGCCACAATGGCATCGACCTTCCCTATCTGAGGTGTCAGGGACTGGCTGCCTGCGCTGTGTCCAAGGTACTGAACCTCTGTCATGGCAATCTGACATTTGTTGGGCTTAACGGTCAGATTGGCAGTGGACAGTCTTCCCAATACCTGTGACAAATGGTCAAGGTGATTTTCCCAGGTTGGACTGAATACCGCAATGTCATCCAGGTATGCTACTGCGTAACCTTGCGTTCCATCCAGCAGTTCATTCATGGCCTGCTGAAAGGTGGCGGGCGTATTCTTCATCCCAAAGGGCATATGAGTAAACTCAGAGGCCAAAAGGGGTGATGAATGCGGACTTCGCTCTCTCCTCTGGCGCAAGCAGAATCTGCCAGTACCCACTGACACAACCACCCCCGTTCAAATCAGACTTATGACCACCAGGACGCCCCAGCCTGGAGAAAAGCCCAACAGAGGGTGGACCGTGACAGGGGGGAGATTCAGAATTGCCCAAACAGTCAATCCTGGACCCCCCTTATTTTCTGCTGCCACCACGTTCGTGAGTGACCGACTCTATAATTGTAGGGATAGGGGTTCGGACCACTCACAGATCAGCCCCACTACCACGCTACAAGCTAACACCAATCGAGTCATAAAACAGTTATGTCTCTAATATCAGTCTACTATAAAAACAGGTAGGTCTCTTCTAGGCGTACCAGTACTTTGTTGCAGTGTGGCTTAGAGCGATAAGAGAGAGACAATTGAAAAGATATATGAAAATATCTTTTACTTTAAGTAACACAGAAGGGAAACAAACAATGCATACAAAAATTTACAGAAAAAGATTACAATAGCAAGCTGGGAAGCATAAGTGAAATAAACAGGGATAAAAAGAGAAATTACTATCTTGAATTTTGCCTATGCAATATCCAGGCACAAAACTTACATTCCAACGGACAGCCTATCGGCGATGTAACCACAGGGCAAAAAGCTCTCTTCTCCCATTGCGCACAGACTTTTATGCCCCATTTTGTGGGAGGGTAAGGGGGGGTTGGCCCAGCCAATCGCTGGCCAAGGGCTGCACGGTGGGTGTTCCTGAAGGAGAATTTGGGAGGGCTTGTTCGCTCCTCCCTGCTGCTGGCCAGGCCAGTTTTCCCAAATTTTTCAAAAAATGGCCCATAAATTTGCCGGCGTAATAAATGGACGATTCCATAGGTGATACCACACCTCTCTCCCCTCCAGGTGACTAGTAACCCATTTCCCAGTCTGGGAAGACCCCAGAGCCGCCAACTTTGGACTCTCCCGGTTCCTCTGGGTGAGAGGTGCATTTTGAGTGTACCTATATTTTTGGGTCATAATTCCATATAGCCCAAATATGCTTTTTGGGGTTCTCAGAGCATGGTTCACATGTCTCTCCTTATGCGCCCCCCTCCCAGATCGCTCTGCTTCTGATGTGTAAATTGACCAGGCAGCAAGAAAGGGCCAACTAGCATGTGTTTAACTTTCATGGTTTCAAGGTTGGCAGGAGACACATGGTCTGAGGTTTGTCCTTAGAAGCTGTCCAAGGTGTGAGGTGATCTCGGCAGGGGGTGATTAGAGTCTGTGGTCTACACAGGGATACAGGAACGGCCATGTATGGACGTCCTGTTCCCTGGCTAGAAGAGGTTCATTTTTTTTAAACTGACAGTCAACCGGATTCTACTCAGAACGGCTGGTGGGTCCCTGTGTCAACTCGGTGAGCTGCTAGGTTGGTTTGGCCAGGGAGTCCTGAGAATGTGGCGATGTGCGCACTCAGGAGTGCAGTGAGCTGAAGTTGCTGTGGGTACGAGAGATGGGGGTCAGTGGCGTTGCTAGGGCTGGTGTCACCCGGTGCGGTAGAAAATGGTGTCACCCCAACCAGCCCCCCCCCCCCCCCCCCCCGAGCAATAATCTTTTAGTCATATAACCAAAAATATGTTGAAAGAATGAAAGAAGTCAAAGTTAATGCTTTTAAAAAATAACGTTTATTTTAAATCCAACCCCTTTACTGAACAAATAACATTTTACAACACAAAATTTAACAGGATAAAATTATAAATAATTGCAGAGCACCCACCCGCAGTGGCGGATCCAGAGCTCGGTCTCAGGAGGAGCACTTCCAGATTGTTTTGTGTCGGCAGACAGAAAATAATAGCAGGCTCAGGCTGGGAAGGCAACTTGAATTATGCTAAAATCATTGGGCTAGGGCCATTTTAAAGGGTTTCTACCACCAGAAATACTATTATGTAGCTGACTGATATAGCGATGCGCTAATGTCAGCACTACATTACAGTATGTTTCTAACATTAGTCCCTGCAGCCGTTTATGTTAAAAATGCACTTTTATAATATGTTAATAAGCCTCTAGGTGCTATGTGGGCGTAAAATCAGCACCTAGAGGCTCCGTCCACTCACGCTTTATCCCGCCCAGGTCCAGTGTTCTGACCGCCCAGCTCCTCTTGATTGATGCCACTGTTCCCTGCATCGTTGGCGAAATCCCGCTCCTGCGCCGTTCACTTCGGTCTTCGGCGCAGTGCGAGTGAATGATGCGATCCTCACTGTGACGTAGTCGGCGCAGGCGCAGTGAGGAAGCCGGCACCAGGATCGCATCATTCACTCACTGCGCCGAAGACCGAAGTGAACGGCGCAGGCGCGGGATTTCGCCAACGACGCAGGGAACAGTGGCATCAATCAAGAGGAGCTGGGCGGGCACAACACAGGACCTGGGCAGAATACAGGGTGAGTGGACGGAGCCTCTAGGTGCTGATTTTACGCCCATATAGCACCTAGAGGCTCATTAGCATATAATAAAAGTGCTTTTTTAACAAAAACGGCTGCAGGGACTAATGTTAGAAACATACTGTTATGTAGTGCTGACATTGGCGCATCGCTAATGTCAGTCAGCTACATAATAGTATTTCTGGTGGTAGAAACCCTTTAATGAACTCTTTTAGTATGGCAGTCGATTTGCATGTGGTCATCACAGGACTGTCATGCCGGCCATTAGGCCATAGTAGTGTCACTATGACACTATGGCCGGTGTGATGGTCCCGTGATGACCACATGCAAATTGACTGTCACACTAAAAGATTAACTGTAGGCTATATTACAGAAGGCTGGTCCTGGTGGTCAGTGGTGTGGCCTGTGTTCTACAAGGCTAATTTACATTACTGAGAAATACAGGGCACACTACAGCATAATATACTGGAATCTACAGTATGCACTGTAAATATATCAGTCCTCAAACCAAATAATAACACCGCCATACAATGACCAGATAACACCTACATACAGTGACTGGATAACACCGGCATAAAGTGACTGGATATAGGATATAAGGGGGCCCAGTATAGAGCAGTGATGGTGAACCTTTTAGAGACTGAGTGCCCAAACTGCAACCCAAAACCCACTTATTTATAAAAAAGTGCCAACATGGCAATTTAAGCTGAATACCAATATGGTCTGTCTTCCATGTACTTTATCATTTACATAGCTATAATATCCTGCCTACAGTTAATGCGCTGCCTGTGTTGTTTATAGCGCGCCCTGCACTGATGAATGGCAGAAAAAGTGTAAGGCAAATTGGTACACCCATAGACTTTTTCCCAGGGTGTGGGATGGGTGCCCACAGAGAGGGCTCTGAGTGCCTGACATCTCTCCAGGTCCAACCTGGAGTCCAGGTTAAAATTTGGAAATGCCCCCCGCCCCCAAATATAATTAAGTAGGCGCAAAGCGGCAGCATGACAGAGTGTGGATTTGGCATCAGCATGAGGAGACCACAGAGTGGCCCAATGACAGAGTCTATAGTTGGCGTCAGCAGCAGCAGTGTCAGGAGAAAGCCAACAAGTGGCACATTGACCGAGTCTGGAGTTGGCAGCATCAGGAGAAGGCCACCGAGTGGCACAAGCACAGAGTCTGGAGTTCAGGGCAGCAGCATCAGGAGAAGGCCACCGAGAGGCAAAATGACAGAGTGAGGAGTTGGCGGCAGTATGAGAAGGCCAAAGAGTGGCACAATGATAGAGCCTGGAGGTGGCCACCCTGCTTACCTCCTGACTTTGGCAATAGCAATATTTTTACAGCACAGTACGTGTCCCCTATATTTTTATATAATAAATAAAGAGTCCCACAGTACATAATGTGGGCAAAATATACCTAATTACATAACATTCTCAATACATAAACTTATTTTTATGTGGAAAATGGTGCCAGGTGGTGTACCATAATAAAAATGCCAGGGTACACCCCCTGGCACCTTAGAGTATCACTAATAAAAATGTAAAATAGCCTTTTTTCACAAAAAAATAAATGTATTTATTGGGAATGTTATGTAAGTAGGTATATTTTGCCCACATTATGTACTGTGGGACTCTTTGCACCGGCCCTGTAACGTGGACGTGACCAGAGCCTGTGCAAGGATTTTTTGGCAACACAAGCGAAGCTACATCTCGGTGACCCCCCCTCCCTGCCCGCAGCTCACCTGGTCCTGGTTCTGTCTGCAGCAGCTGGCTTCTCCTCTGTGTGGTCCTGATATCTTCTCTCTGCTTCAATCTGGTTTGAGGACTGTACTTTTCGCCCTATAAGATGCACATAGGTTTTAGAGGAGTATAATAAGAAACAATATTTTCCATTATACCTCAGGTCAGACCCCCATATCAGCCGTCAGCACCCCATCCATCATGCCCATGTCAGCCCCCATCCATCATGCCCCCATGTCAGCCGTCATGCCCCTATGTCAGCCATTATGCCTTTATGTCAGCCGTCAGCACCCCATGTCAGCTGTCAGCCATCAGCCCCCCATGTCAGCACCCCATCCATCATGCCCATGTCAGCCATCAGCACCCCATCCATCATGCCCATGTCAGCCGTCAGCACCCCATCATGCCCATGTCAGCCCCCATCCATCATTACCCCCCATATCAGCCATCAGCCCCCCATGTCAGCCATCATGCCCCCATGTCAGCCGTCAGCACCCCATCCATCATGCCCATGACAGCCGTCAGCCCCCATCCATCATGCCCCCCCATGTCAGCCGTCATGCCCCTATGTCAGCCATCAGCCCCCCATGTCAGCACTCCATCCATCATGCCCATGTCAGCCGTCAGCCCCCATCCATCATGTCCCTTATGTCAGCCGTCAGCACCCCATGTCAGCAGTCAGCCATCAGCCCCCCATGTCAGCACCCCATCCATCATGCCCATGTCAGCACCCATCCATCATTACTCCCATGTCAGCCATCAGCCCCCCCATGTCAGCCATCATGCCCCCCATGACAGCCGTCAGCCCCCATCCATTATGCTCCCTAATGGGGGACAATGTTGGAGTCTGCGCCATCAGGGGGGGTGACATGATGAGGGACAATGTTGGAGTCGGTGGCACAGACATTTCTTCTTTTCCCCTCCAGGCTCCATGGCACAGACATGTTTGTACATTTTGTCCCCCATCTCCCCCTCTCTGTTACAATTACAATACATTTACAGTGTCAGTACCTGATATATCACTGGGGTCTGGCTGGAGTGGGGTCGGTCTGGTCCTGGCTCCAATCTCAGCTGGCCTGGCTCTGCCTTAAGGTGTCTTCTCCTGGGTCCAGACTAGAGTCCAGCAGGGTCGGCGAAGTTCCAACAGCATGCCACTGTGTTCTTCTGCTGCCAGCCTGGAGGGGCAGCTTTTACAGGCCACAGCAGCTCCGCCTCCTCTCCTCCCTCCACCGCGGCCCCACTGACAGTCAGTGACGCCTCCTTTGGCCTGAGCCGGCACACATGTAGGCAGGAGTAGGACAGCCGCAGGCCCGCTGCCCGCACTGTAAGTAAATAGTATGTAAGGCCCCCGGCCGGACTTACTGCCGAAGTGCAATTTCAATGTGTTACATCATTTAATTAATCACCTTGGTAGGTCTGGCTGGCGGCTGCTGCTACAATGGGGTGTCACCCGCCCCCCGCCGGGGGCAGGTGACACCCCATTGTAGCAGCAGCCGCCAGCCAGACCTACCAAGGTGATTAATTAGTAACACAATGAAATTGCACTTCGGCAGTAAGTCGGTCCGGGCCTCCGGCGGGGGCGGGTGACACCCCATTGTAGCAGCAGCCGCCAGCCAGACCTACCAAGGTGATTAATTAGTATACACAATGATGTAATTGCACTTCGGCAGTGAGTCAGTCCGGGCCTCCGGCGGCCGGGTGACACCCCATCAGACTGGTGTCACCCGGTGCGGCCCGCACCCCCCGCACCCCCCTTGCAACGCCACTGATGGGGGTTGATGTTTCCAATCCTCCACCACTTCTCGTAGCTTTGCTAGCAGGTCTCCTGCGTCACCTTTTTCAGGCTGTACCGCTTCACAGTACAGTCGGTTGTTCTCCCAATAGACCTTATATGGAGTGCCCTCGCCTGGAGGCTGGTCGGCTCGAGCCCTAAGCGTCTCCAGACAGGGGTCACTCTTCAAGGCCTGCATGAATGCAGTGCCACAGGTCTCCTCCAGCTGACCAGTGACATATGAAGTCAGCTGCGGAGAGTTACCTTCAATGCTGGGGTCAGAGGTGGGTAGAGGGACGGTTGGTTCTGTCCCCTCAGCCCCATCTGAGCCCAGGTTACAGGCGACACTGGAAGCGTCTGCCAGCGCATTTACACAATCATCATTATCACATGACAAGGTGTTTCTCAAATTATTGTCATTCACCCGAAGGTCAGAATCACCCGAGGGGGACCCTTCGGTCGGCTCTGAGTTCAGGCGGCTGGCCAAAGTACATGTAATGGCCAGAACAGGTACAGCATCATGTATATTACCATTGTTGATCCAAATGCATGCGTTAGTGTTAACAATGACAGGTGCAGAAATAGGCAAATTACATTCCGTTGCTTGCACACTTACGGTAAATCTGATACCTCCCGCCTAGATGTGTTGGGTACGGTAGAAATAGCAGGTAAAGTGTCCCCGTCTCCCTGTTTCCCCAATGGGTTGTACAGTACCTGGTTTTGGTCAGGGAGTCCTGCTTGGGTCTCCTGTGTGTTTGCAGGGTACTGATAACTGCAAACAAGGGTGCCCAAATCAGTGCCAAGCACTGTGGCGACAGGAATATCATTCAGGACCCCAACAACCCGCTTTTGACGTCCCATTCCTAATCGATGGTGACTTGGGTTTGGGCCACATGAGTGCGAGTGCCCCCAACTCCAGTCAGAGTGAGGTACTTTCCTGGAAGGATATCCTTTTCCGGAATCCGATGACAGTCTGGCCATTCACAGTGACGGACTGGTGATTCTGGGATTCACAGTGCACATTGGATCCTCCAACCAGCAATATAGCAGATGAGGCAGATGTTGGGGCGTTGGCTTCCTTAGGCCTTGGCATCGTTGTGTTGCTAGCTGCCTAGCTAGGTGGTTGGGCTGGCTTCCCTGCGTAGCAAGTTTGCTTGGTGTGACCGGGCCTGCGACACAGCTCACACCAGGGCCTGGTTGTCTTGCGGTTCACAGGGCCAGCAGGCCTGCCTTCTTCCCAGTTCTGGGACATGGCTCTGTCCTTGTCGGATACTGGACTTCTGCAGCTGTCAGGTACCAGGGGTTTGCGGATGTCTGATACCATAGGCCTGCGAACGTCTGCCACCACAGGTTTGCGAACATCCGGCACCCTGGTTGCGACAAACATGTCTGCCAGCTCAGCGGCTTGTTTGGCAGACAGGGGCTTGTGCTCCAGCACAAACTGTCTCACGTTTGTAGGGCATACAGTGAGTTGCTGGTCATGGATCATCAAATCCTCAAGGTGAGCATAAGTCCTTTCCTTAAGGGTTCGAGTCCATTGGCGAAATGTGGTGCATAAGCGGCTAGCCACATCCGCGTAAGAGTCTGTGGACCCTTTCTGGATGGCACGGAACTTTCTCCGGTAAACCTCAGGGGTTTACTGGAACTTAGCGATTATGGCATCCTTGATAGTCTTGTAATCGCAGTTGTGGTCTGTGGGTAGCTCCGCAAAAGCATCCAGGGTTTTACCAGTCAGCTGAGGCGTCAGGTGCAGAGCCCACTGATCCTCAGGGATGCAGAACTGGCGGCATGCTCTCTCAAACGAGCGTAAATATAAATCAATGTCCCCGTTTTTCTCCATAACTGGAAACCTTGCTTTGGAGACCACGGGTAGAGGTATGCCTCCTGCAGCAGGAGTGTTAGAAGAGGAAGACCGCTCGGCCTGTCTCATTTGGGCCAGTTCTAGTGCACGCTGGTGTTGCTCCTCTCTTTCAAGCTGCATCTGAAGCTGGACCTGCCGCTCCTCTCTTTGCTGCTGTTGCTGCATCTCCAGGTATAAACATAAATCCGCGCCAGTCAGGCCTGGTAACAACTGCTGGCTCATAGGGCCCAAGGCAGTGAAGTTCAGTCCAGAGCTGCTTGTTCCTTGCTGAGGGTTAGCAGGAGCTGTGGACATAGTGTAATCCAGGGTATCCACATCCCTCAGAGCTGAAGTGGCAATATCAGCACTCCCATAGCTGGCGGTGCTGGGTGACGTTGAACGAAGGGGCAGCGAAGCCTCCCGCATGGGATTGAAACCTTCCATCGCCTGGCCGTCTCTCTCCGTCAAAGCTTTGATCAGCTGTGATCGATGTTTGTTCAGAATGGCAATGCCGTGCCACTCACATAAGGCTTGTAAGTCGATGACAGACTAACTTAGGTAATTTGGAACTGAATCGGACATTCAGAAAAGAAGAGTAAAGAATAGGATATTGCAAAGAAAAGGTGGGAAAATGTATACCAATCTTTTCGCTATCAAAGTGTACCGTTTTGCACCCGGAACTCAAGTTCCGCAGGACAGGATACTAAGTAACCGCTGTCCTATTGTTCTGATTGCACAAAAAGCTGCACTTGTCAGTTCTTTGTGCTCTGATCTCCCAAAAGCTGACTTCTGCCTGGTTTTGGGTTCTGCTATCCCACTAGCTGCCACCAATGTAACAAACCACCCGCCAATCCCGTCGTACTATGCCACAATTGCCATACAGGTCTCGTCCACTAGAGACTTCTGGAGGCGAATCCACTGTGATCACAGTAGACGTTTAACCACTTAAGGACCACAGGTTTATACCCCCTTAGTGACCAGGCCCTTTTTTACAAATCGGCACTTCACAACTTTAACGGTTTATTGCTCGGTCATACAACTTGGCACCCAAATGAATTTTACCTTCTTTTCTTCTCACAAATACAGCTTTCTTTTGGTGGTATTTGATTGCTGCTGACATTTTTAGTTTTTCCGATATTAATCAAAATAGGCCGCAATTTTCTCAAAAAAATGTGTATTTTTAACTTTCTCTGGTTTAATTTCTATACAAGTTTGTGTCAGAATTTATTGTGCTACATGTCTTTGATAAAAAAAAATCCAATAAGTGTATATTGGTTTGCGCAAAAGTTATAGCGTTTACAAACTATGGTACAAAAATGTGAATTTCTACCTTTTTAAACAGACTTTTTGAGCACCTGTCATGTTTCTTGAGGTGCTAGAATGCCAGCATAGTATAAATACCCCCCAAATGACCCCATTTTAGAAAGAAGACACCCCAAAGTATTCGCGGAGGGGCTTGGTGAGTTCATGTATGATTAATTTTTTTTTCACAAGTTAGCGGAAAATGTGTTTTGGGGTGCATTTTTACATATACCCATGCTGGGTGAGAGAAATATCTCTGTAAATGACAACTTTTTCCTTTTTTTTTTATACAAAGTTGTCAATTTACAGAGATTTCTCTCACCAGCATGGGTATATATATAAAAATACACCCCAAAACACATTGCCCTACTTCTCCTGAGTACGGCGATACCACGTGTGACACCTTTTTGCAGCCAAGATGCGCAAAGGGGCCCAAATTCCAATGAGTACCTTTAGGATTTCACAGGGCATTTTTACGCATTTGGATTCCGTGAGGGGTATGGTGAGTTCATGTAAGATTTTATTTTTTTGTCACAAGTTAGTGGAATATGAGACTTTGTAAGAAAAAACAAAAAACCAAAAAAATAAACTATTTCCGCTAACTTGTGGCAAAAAAATCTTCTATGAACTCGCCATGCGAGTGATCTTTATAGCGCCGCAGCGATTTTACTGTGTTTTTGCGAAACGGAATTGCGGACCCATTCATTTCTATGGGGACAGACTTTGTCCCGCTCGGATCCGGAATTGCGGATCTGCACTTCCGTTCCGCAAAAATATAGAACATATCATATTCTTGTCCGCAATTGCGGACAAGAATAGGCATTTTCTATATAGTTCTGGCAATGTGCGGATCCGCAAAATGCGGAAAGCACATTGCCGGTGTCAGTGTTTTGCAGATCCGCAAAACACATACGGATGTCTGAATGGAGCCATACAGGGGGGTGATCAATGACAGGGGGGTGATCAGGGAGTCTATATGGGGTGATCAGGGGTTAATAAGTGACAGGGGGGGGTGTAGTGTAGTGTGGTGATTGGTGCTACTTACAGAGCTGCCTGTGTCCTCTGGTGGTCGATCCAAGCAAAAGGGACCACCAGAGTAGCAGGTATATCAGATGCTGTTAACAAAACAGCGTCTGCTATACCTTTCTGATGCGATTATTTTAACATCTACAGCCTGCCAGCGAATGATCATCGCTGGCAGGCTGTAGTATAACTTCCGAACAGCGCGCCGCTGTGAACGCGCGCGTTCACAGCAAATCTCGGGTCTCACGAGATGACGCCGATCGGCGTTAGTGTGACCTGGGGGAGCGTTAGTGTGACGGGAAGAGGTTAAGATTGGTTGGTGTGCCCATACAATCAGAAAAATAAAATTTATAGATTTCACGCTGGAAATCAGATTAATTTGCTGCCACCACTCTTCGTATTGAATCTGGGCGAAGAGACCCCGGCTAGCTAATCCTAAATGGAAGAAACGGTTATTTGCAACCTAGCTAACCAATTAACAATTTCTAAAAATAAGATAATGCGGTATTATGTCTTCTCTGAGGACAGAGTTCTTAGCATAGACCAGATAATCAAGGAACAAGGGCAAAACTGGAATGATGCAATCGTTAGTTTTATTTCTAAAAACTATACACAAAAAATATATACATTAAAACTGACAGATAAATATACCTGCCAGTCGAACAGATTGGTTGCATAGAAATAGGTAAGAGGTGGAAGGGAATAGAATGTCTGTCTGTAAGTTCAGAATTACCGTGGGAGTGTCCAGTAAAAGACAAAATCTTTATAAGGAATAATCCAAGATGGCGGTGTGCCCGTGTCCAGCGGGCGGTCGTGATGTAGTCAACGTCAGATGGTAGGTGAAGGACCCAGGACCCCTGAGTGTGTCACTGTTTTTACCCACTCTGAAGTGGGGAGTGGTTATGACACGTACAGGTCCAGCCTTGTGTAATTGGAACAGGGAATCTGATTTGCCCGCAGGTTTCCTGGAAGGTGGGTTATAATCTGAACAATTCCTGAAGAGATTATTAATTTTGTATTTTCCTATCCTATGAAATATTAGGGAAATATGGGAAAAATATGAAGTCTATGGATTGAAGGTGACTTTGAGGTCATCTTCCTTCCTGTACCAACCAGCTGTGTGATAAGGATCTGTCCTTTTCTTCGGAAGCTCGCTGCCCAGGCTAAAGGTGAGAGACCTCCTACGATGCCGGAGCCACAAAGACTGGGAAGATGCAAGTTTTATGATGTTTTGTCATTATGATATCTGATTGATAGATTTATCCTGGCACGGGGGCAGGAAGATTCTTTTGGCACGGATGTGCTAAATTTACTCTGATCTCTGAGCTGTGCTAGCAAGGTGAATTACTTCTGGGTTAAAAAAAAAAAGATTTTAACTGTGTGCTTTTAAAAACCGGACACATTTGCGATTTCTTAGGTAACCGAGATCGCAAAGCGATCCCACCACGTTTATTGTGTACATATGACGTATAGGTTAAACGGATGCCTCTGACAGATGCCATATAGTGACACCCGTCAACATAGGGTTCCTTTGTAAAGACATGGCACTCATAGTATGCTACGCTTTTACATCCTATTGTGTCCTACTCCATGAAAACGTGCAATGAACAGAGGGGAGCTGTGCTGTGTTATGCATGTTTCCCCCTCTTTGCAGATTAATCCTGTCCTAGGATTCTCTGCAAGATTGGATAACACCAATCGGCCATTTTATCGTCAGTAGCTGAGGACTGGAGATCCACGAGCATCTGAGTTAACTCAAGTGAAGGAGGTACTAATTTCACCATTTGCAATGTGGCCGGGGCCATCAGTGCAGCTTTCTTGGCCTCCGCGTCTGCCAGGGCATTGCCTTGGGACACATGATCTTTACCACCAGTATGCGCCCTGCAGTGGACAATTGCAATCTGTCAGGGAAATATTATGGCTTCTAAAAGTTGTATGACAAGTTATGAATGTGAGATGTGCTTACCATCAGTGGCAATGAATCGTCTCCTTTGCCAAATGACCCCGTGGTCCCAGACCACTCCATGTGTGTACCTGCTGTCAGTGTAAATGGTGACTGGCTTGCCTTCATGTAGTATGCATGCTCTCGTGAGTGCAATTAATTCTGCTGCTTGTGCAGATTGGTATGTGATGGGTCTGGCTTCCAGGACAATATGTGTGTCATGTTGTATGGCGTGTATACAATCATGTGCCTCTGTCAAGTGATCCTCAGGTCCTTTAAGTCCTAATAGGGCATTCAAGATAGGTGCTGGACCTGAGGTGTGTGTTGCATATTTGATTTGAAGGGAGGGATTGCTGAGGAGTAGAATCTCACATCCAGACAGTCTTTGTGCGGACATGTGCTGTGTGTGTATGCTTTTGAGAAGGCCTACTACATCATGTGTGGTGTACAGGATAGTCTCATGTCCCATTGTGAGTGGCGTTGCAAGCTCAACCATCATAGCACAGGCTGCAAGAGATCTCAGACAGGCCGGCATTCCTTGGACGGATACCAGAACCACCTTTGAGAAAAAGGCACAAGGACGTAACTTGCCTCCGTGATATTGTGTCAGCACACCCGCCATGGTTTTACAATTTTGTCAAGCATATACGTGGAATGTGAGTTTGTAGTCAGGGAGGCCCAAACCTGGACTTGTCATTAAAGAACATTTCAAATAATCAAATGCATTAAACATTTCCTCAGACCACCTGATGAGATCTGGCATGTCTGCCAGAGTGGCTTGTCTCATTACATTGTCATAGTAGGAGCAATCAGGAATCCATTGTCTGCAGTAGTTTATCATACCAAGGAAAGATAACATTTCTTTCCCGGTGTGCGGGGTGACCAGGCCCACAATCAGACTGGACTCTTTCTGTGCTGATTCTCCTTTCTCCCTTTGTGAGAACAAAGCCCAAGTATTCAACTTGCTTTCTACACCATTGCATTTTCTTGCGTGACACCTTGTGTCCACATTCAGACAACCATTTCAACAAAGATAAACCATCTGTTACATTGGCCTCCTCTGACATACTACACAATAACAAATAATCCACGTATTGCAAGAGCACAGAACCCTGGGTGGAGTGCCATGGTTTTAAACTGTCTTAGAGGACAATGCTATACACTACCGGTGAATCAGCATATCCCTGGTGCATCCTGCACCAGGTGAGTTGACGACCCTCAAAGGAAAAAGCAAAAGGGAGTCTGGTCTGCTTGTCAACCGGGATAGAGAAGAAAGCATTTTTCAAGTCTATCACGCTGAAACAGACAGCTTCTGCAGTAAATGGCTGACAGCAACTGAGAAATGTCGGCTGTCTGTTTACTCACGTGTTGGCTCCTGAACTTTTGTAACTGTGTGGGGGTCTGTATCTTCTTAATCTCAAAGCATCCCGCTGCCTCCTTCTCATATAAATGTTTCTCAAAGTCTTGTATTTTGCCTGAGGTCCATGAGAAAACGCGCTGCTTTACAATCAACATGAGATTGGGAAGGAAAACTAGGGCTGTCACTATTTGCAGCCTGCAGTCCCTGGTTGGGAGGGGGAAACTCGCACTTAGATTTTCCTCCACCCACAATAAGAAAATTCACCAAATGACAATGATAATATTACAGTGAGATATGTTCTTACACTTACCACCAGAACAATAGCTCTCACACAAACAGATTAATCTTAACACTCTATGTATCTTATACTCTAAATATAGGTATGTGTCAAACCAAGGTAGGTCAGTCTCCCTGAGACTGTTCTTACATGTACCCCTGGTACTAAAAAATATCTGTCGACAGTTAGATAAAGTAAATAGATCTCCCGGAGATCCTCCGGTGTGTCCCTGACACAAACCAACTTACGGATAGATCTCTCCGAGACTCTATACCAGTGGTGGCGAACCTATGGCACTGGTGCCAGAGGCGGCACTCAGAGCCCTCTCTGTGGGCACCCGCACCCTGGAAAAGTCTATGGTGTACCAAGATGCCTTAGACTTTTCCTGACATTAATCAGTGCAGGGTGCAGTATACAGGGCTCCAGATGGCGACCAAAATGGTCGCCAATGCGCCTTAAAATTTGCAGATGGCGACAAGACTTTTTAGTCTTGTCGCCATTTGCGACTGTACCGCCGCGATCCTGCGCAGCCTAAGTTCTCTTCAGTAGCACACCACAGTGGAGAAGAAAGGAGTCCGTCCCTCTCCACTGTGACGTGGCCGCTAATACCACCAATGGGGAGATAGCAGGGGAGGAGCTATCGCCACTGCGCCACCAATGAATGTAAAACATAAGTGTCGGCACCGGCACCCGGCCTCAATAACAGGGCATGCGATACGCGGCAATTAACCCCTCAGGTGCCACAGATCGCATGCCCTGTTATTGAGGCCGGGTGACGGGTCTGTTATACCGCTGCAGACAATTGTATGAAAGAGTTAAAGAGGACCTTTCGTGGGTCCAAAGAATAAGAACTTAGTAGCAGGCTGCATAGAGCGGCGCCCAGGGATCTAAGTGCACTTACTATTATTCCTGGGCGCCGCTCCGTTTGTCCTCTGTGGCCCCCGGTATTTTCAGCATTTAGAGGAAGGAGGAGGAGACGCCAGTGTCTCTCCTTCTCCCTGACAGCAGCGCTGTCCAATCACAGCGCAGAGCCCAGAGCCAGGGAGAAAAAAAAACCTCCCTGGCTCTGAGCTCTGCGCTCTGATTGGACAGCGCTGCTGTCAGGGAGAAGGAGAGACACTGGCGTCTCCTCCTCCTTCCTCTAAATGCTGAAAATACCGGGGGCCACAGCGGGCGAATGGAGCGGCGCCCAGGAATAATAGTAAGTGTTGGCGCAGTGCTCCCCCCCCCACCCCCATTATCCCTTGCCACAAGTCGTCCCCCCCCCCCCCCCTTTCATTGTTATATGGTGGCCACAGGGTCCCATCCCCTTCATTGGTGGCAGTGGCAGATTACACTGCTGGGGCTCCGATTGTTACCATGGCAGCCAGGACGCTACTGAAGTCCTGGCTGCCATGTTCAGCTCCCTGCTGCTGTGTGCACAGAGCACAGGGCAGCAGGGAGATGTGCGAGATCCTATTCACCCTGATAGAGCTCTATCAGGGTGAATAGCACAAGGGCTGAAAAGATCCAGGTTCTAGTCCCTAAGGGAAGAAATGGTTATTAAATAAAAAGTAAAAAAAAAACACCAAAATACTAAAAGTTTAAATGGCCCCCTTCCCAGTTTTACATATAAAATTTACAAACAATAAAGAATAAACATATTACATATCGCCATGTCCCAAAAAGTGTGAGCTATTAAAATATTTAAAAATATTCCCGCTCGGTGAAGGCCGTAACAGAAAAAAAAACTCTAAACCACGCAATTCGCCATTTTTAGTCACCTTGTCCCCCAGAAGATGTCCCTGGATGTGAGAGGCATGTGGTGCTGTTTTTTTCCTATATGTAGTGCTGGCTCACTACTGGGACCTGCTTCTCATCTTCTCAAAGTCCTTTTTTTAAAATTATATGCATTTTAAATTTGGCGACTAAAAAATTTAATTTGGCTCCTAAATTTTTTAGTTTAGGAGCCAATGGCTCCTGGTAATTTTTTTTTGTCTGGAGCACTGGTATATATGGCACAGGCAGCGCATTAAATTCAGGCAGGCTATTATAGCTAAATGATAAAGTACATGGATGATATACTATATTGGACTGTAGTATTCAGGATAAATTGCAGTGTTGGCACTTTGCGACAAATAAGTGGGTTTTGGGTTACAGTTTATGCACTCTGTCTGTAAAAGGTTCACCATCCCTGCTCTATACCGTGCATGGCACTCCAAGTGCCGGCCTTATTCATGAAAGTACTCCAAGTACTTATTATAAACTCCCGGAGTCTATTTTTAAGGCTTAACAATGTATCCCGGATACATAATAAAAACTCACGGGTAGAGATGTGGCCAGTGCCCTCGGCCCCGGCAGTGAACAAAAGGGATGTCTCTCTTACCGGACACAAGGATGGCCTTCTCTATCCCGGACGGAGCCCCCAAACTGAAAGGATTTGGACCTTTCTGGACCTCTACGACAACCTTGGTTTGAGACGGGAGGGATGTTTCTCAGTTGGCAATAACAGGCACACACATCACTGAGAAACACTCTAATTTTATTATGCTATAGCTTGGCCTTATATAGGCAGTAGAAAAGTTTGCATAACAGCGTTAAACCAATCATAAAAGATAAACATTGGTGTTCACACAGATACTACCGGAACATCCTTTTACGGGTATGTAATACGTCACATATAAGAATGTACGCAGTTGTGCCGAATGACCCTGAGTGAAACAGAACATTTGTTCTAGGTCACGGGAGATTCCCAGAATCTGTCCTGAGACAGATAAGTGAACCTAACTTACAGCGGGGGGGGGGGGGGGGGGGATGTGAAGTGCGTGGGTGAGATATTATAACAATTCTGTACATCTTAGAGAAGACAACATGGAGTCACATTTCCCTTCAGTAATGTGTCTCTAACAGGACTCCCTTTTCCTGTATTTGTTCCATCTGCATAGAGAAGCTGGAAAACCTATAGCACATTGTAACCTTCACGTGTCCCGTCTGTATACAGTTCTCAAGCAGCTGGGGCAAGGAATTCTCTACTATCAGTAGTCACATAGAAATGGAGTGAAAAGCAATATCTGCCTCAGAAAACAGCATGCATGTTTGAGTGGACTGATGCAGTCATTGGTAGAAGTTAGAGTGATCCTTGGAGAACTAGAGTTGTGCAGGTGTACAGTCATGTGAAAAAATTAGGACACCCTTTGAAAGCATGTGGTTTTTTGTAACATTTTTAATAAATGGTTATTTCATCTCCGTTTCAACAATACAGAGAGATTAAAGTAATCCAACTAAACAAAGAAAACTGAAGAAAAGTCTTTTCAAGATCTTCTGTAAATGTCATTCTACAAAAATGCCTATTCTAACTGAGGAAAAAGATAGGACACCCTCACATGTATTCCCTCTTAAATTGGCTCAGATCTCACACAGGTATATCACACCAGGTGCACATAATTAGTAGATCGTTACTCTGCATGTTGAATGAGGCTTGCCCTATTTAAACCTCAGACATTTAGTTTGGTGTGCTCCTGACTGTTGAAGTGAGAGTGAGCACCATGGTGAGAGCAAAAGAGCTGTCAGAGGACTTCAGAAAAAAGATTGTAGCAGCCTATGAGTCTGGGAAGGGATTTAAAAAGATCTCAAAAGATTTTGAAATCAGCCATTCCACTGTCCGGAAGATAGTCTACAAGTGGAGGGCTTTCAAAACAACTGCCAACATGCCCAGGACTGGTCGCCCCAGCAAGTTCACCCCAAGAGCAGACCGCAAGATGCTAAAAGAGGTATCCAAAAACCCTAAAGTGTCATCTCGAGAACTACAGCAGGCTCTGGCTACTGTTGATGTAGAAGTACATGCCTCTACAATCAGAAAGAGACTGTACAAGTTTAACTTGCATGGGAGGTGTGCAAGGAGGAAACCTTTGCTTTCCAAGAGAAACATCGAGGCCAGACTGACATTTGCCAGCGATAAAGTTGACAAAGACCAGGACTTCTGGAATAATGTTCTTTGGACAGATGAGTCCAAAATTGAATTATTTGGACACAACAGCAGAGGACATGTTTGGCGTAAACCAAACACAGCATTCCAAGAAAAGAACCTCATACCAACTGTGAAGCATGGAGGTGGAAGTGTCATGGTTTGGGGCTGCTTTGCTGCAGCAGGACCTGGTCAGCTCACCATCATAGAATCCACGATGAATTCTACTGTGTATCAGAAGGTGCTTGAAGAACATGTGAGACCATCAGTTAGAAAATTAAAGCTGAAGCGGAACTGGACCATGCAACATGACAATGACCCAAAACATACTAGTAAATCAACCAAAGATTGGCTGAAAAAGAAGAAATGGAGAGTCCTGGAATGGCCAAGTCAAAGTCCAGATTTGAATCCCATTGAGATGCTGTGGGGTGACTTGAAAAGGGCTGTACGTGCAAGAAACCCCTCAAACATCTCACAGCTGAAAAAGTTCTGCATTGAGGAGTGGGGTAAAATTTTCTCAGACCGATGTCGAAGACTGGTAGATGGCTACAAGAACCGTCTCACTGCAGTTATTTCAGCCAAAGGAGGTAACACTCGCTATTAGGGGCAAGGGTGTCCTATCTTTTTCCTCAGTTAGAATAGGCATTTTTGTAGAATGACATTTACAGAAGATCTTGAAAAGACTTTTCTTCAGTTTTCTTTGTTTAGTCGGATTACTTTAATCTCTCTGTATTGTTGAAACGGAGATGAAATAACCATTTATTAAAAATGTTACAAAAAACCACATGCTTTCAAAGGGTGTCCTAATTTTTTCACAAGACTGTAAGTAAATGCATTAAAATTGGAACTGCAGAAGGAGTCCTTGTATACATACACTCCATAGATATGTGTGACTTATCATGGTGTCCATCAGGGTTCCTTACTAGTGTTCGTCATTTTACTGCAAAAAGTAGTGCAAATGTGGCAGAATCTAAAATGCTAGACCACTATCTTGCCCGTCTTTACGTACCTAGGTATGTTTGTTCACTTTGTATTCACGTAGCGCCCTGAGGATTTTGAACACATGATGGCCCAGATTTACTAATGTGTCTGCACCAAAAATCTGTCTAAAAAAAAAAGGGATGCAAATTGGCACATCTAGGAGTTCTACAAGGGGCTGAGCTTTGTGTGAATGATGCAGGGTCTAAAGTGCCCCATTTTGTGCCAAAATTGAGCTGCAATTCTGGTTTGAAAAAGTCTCAAAGAAAGCCAACCAATAGTTGGTATGGAGACAGAAAAGTGTCTATCCCTACACCAAATGTAAAATCCAGCATAAGACCCTGTGATTAATCTGGTGAAGGCCTAGACCATGGATGGCCAACCTGAGGCTCTCCAGCTGTTGCAAAACTACAACTCCCAGCAGTCTGATAGCTGCCTACAGCAGGGCATGGTGGGAGTTGTAGTTTTACTACAGTTGGAAAGCCGCAGGTTGGCCATCCCTGGCCTAGACAATCTGTCTTAGCTTCTGCCATCTTTAGGATAAGTAAATCTGGACTAACGTGTGCTCTTTTAAAACTCCCTTAATATATGTATTTTTATCTGATCTTGTAATAAGCCAAATTTTGTAGAGGTGACTATACATATTAGGTAGATGTAGGTTGATGGTTGAACAGCAGTTGAGAAAACACTCATTTGGTGAGCGATCGTTTCACAGACACTGCCATACACACTTTAGTCCGTATTGGGTGTTGAGGTTTAAACTGGCCATACACATTCAATGAAAGATCTTTCTAGAATGTTCTTTCAAAGAAAGATGGATATTATCACAAACAAGCTTTTTTTTTATTTATAATATAACTAAAGGTCAAACTATTGGGCAAAAATTTTAAACCTGGCAGAGCATTTTCATCTGAAGAGAAGTAGGCCATCAGCCTCTGAAACAATCATTTGTTAAATTTCAGCCACTGACAGTTTTGGTTAAAATCATCCATTTTGATCAACTTTAGACAAATGTATATAGCCACCTTTAAAGGGAACCTGTCACCGGGATTTTGGGTATAGAGCTGAGGACATGGGTTGCTAGATGGCCGCTAGCACATCTGCAATATCCAGTCCCCATAGCTCTGTGTGGTTTTATTTTGTAAAAAAAAAACGATTTGATACATATGCAAATTAATCTGAGATGAGTCCTGTCCCTGACTCATCTCACGTACAGGACACATCTCAGGTTAATTTGCATATGTATCAAATGGGTTTTTTACACAATAAAAGCACACAGAGCTATGGGGACTGGATATTGCAGATGTGCTAGCGGCCATCTAAAGAAAATACCCTTTTTGCAGAGGAAGATACAACTTTTTGGGATAAGTGTCCAAAAGTAGATGCCCCAGTTGCAAAAATTACAAAAAAGTCAGCGTTACCCTTTGAAAATTTAGGTCTGCTGAAAGACCCTATGGACAAAAAGGGTGAGGTGCTACTGAAAAGATCCTGGGAAGCCTCCATGTCCATCCTAAAGGCCTAGTGTAGTTTCCACTTAAACAGCCAAATCGATGTTAATTTGGATAAGCCAATTAGAGGAACACCTAGTGAAGATATTGTGGCCTCCTTGCCGATGCTTAAGCAGGCGGCGAAGTTTTTAGCAGATGCCTCGGTAGACACTGTTAAACTGGCAGCCAGATCAGCAGCCCTCTCAAATGCCACCAGAAGAGCAGTGTGGCTTAGGTCATGGGCGGGTGACGCTGCATCTAAAAAGAAGTTGTGCAGCATCCCCTGTGAAGGAGATAGATTGTTCGGGTCGGTCCTGGATGACATCTTAGAAAAGGCCACGGATAAAAAGGGTTTTCCCTCAGACCCAAGAAATTTTCATCAAGAGGCAGGCAGGATCAGAAAAAGATTTCTCATCCCGATGGCGTTTGGGAATGGGAAGAGGAAAAGGGTTTTTTTTCATCAAAACAATGACTCCAGAGGCAGGGTAGGAGGAAGGTTAAAGGATTTTGTGCTGGCCTGGAGAAATATTTCCAGCTCTCCGTGGGTGCTGGATGTAATTTAGTCAGGCCTAAGGCTAGAATTTTCCTCTCTACCCCAGGATGTTTTCCAGATTACCGAAAAAAACTGATTGGTCCAGTCCTTAATCCTAGACCAGGTGAAGGTCTTATTGCAGAAAGAAGCCATAGTTCCAGTCCCCCCGGGGGAAAAAGTAACAGGATATTATTCTCCTATATTCCTCGTTGTTTGGGACAAGGGGGCGCGGGCACTCCGCCCTCAATTTGTTTCGTGTCTCTTTAGACAGGGGCTTCCTAACCCTCTCCTCCAAATATCGAGCCACATGTGGAGCGGGTAACCACTCCGCTGACCTCGGGTGATGTAAACTGTCTGGGTCAAATAAGGGTTCGCCCAAAGGGTCCGTTAGGGAAGTAAGAGCCGAACCATTGGCCTCAAGGGCCGCACTAGTTGAAGGGCGTGACAGAGGGACTTCAGACACGAAATCCTCATCCTCCACTAAGACCCCTTCAAGGTCAACATCAGAGGCACTGTGGCCATTACTCAAAGCCTCCTCCTCGGACTCTATCTCTGAGTCAGAACTAGGGACGGGCTGAGCCCGAGCGGACTTCCAGGGGCGCGCTTTTTCCGCCTGGCGCGGGCAGGCTCTTTTGCGTGTACTAAGCACGCCATCCTTAGCTTAGTTCTATCAATCAGATCCAATATTTCTGGAGGCATCGGTGGCAGGAGGGATAGGGGCAGGGGTCTGAGTCCTTAGAGCTTGGGAAATAGACTGGGAGATAATGGAGGACATGGAACCCATAGCATTATTAATAGCATCCGCAATGGACTGCTGCAAGGCAGCAGACTGGGACTGAGCAGGAGAGGAGCTGGCAACGGTACCCGCCGGGGCAGGGGTAGGCACTAAAGCAGAGGAAACCTGCAAGGTGGGAGGCACAGAGGGGGAGACCCCCACAGGCAGAGACATGGTGAGGAGCAAAAACTGAGTTAGTCACTCCAGGAGATGCGACACTACCGGTATGACCGCTGCGATACCCGAGCAACAGGAGGCAAGATGGCGCCGATGGAGAGACTCCACCCCCAGCGCTTTCGGGAATACAGGAAAAAACACGACCCCTTCACGGCTAACCCGATGCAGCCGGCGGAGAAGAGAGGACCAAGATGGCGTCCGAGAATCCCGGAGCCGCCGAAATCTCGCAACTCGCGAGATTTCGGAAGAGGAGCGCACGCAAGCCCGAATCAAGAAGCAATGGCGCCGGACGCGTCGAGGTAAGCTAGAAAAAGGGGGAAGCGGCCGGACACAAAAATCCCGCCCAGGGCGGGCAGGGAAGGACGGCAATAGCGGCGGTATTAACCCCAGAGGGTAGAGAAAGGGGGGGGGGGAAAGAAACAAGGGGAAAAGGCAATATAAAAATATAATTAGCAATACAGGAAAAATATGGGGACTAAAACCCAAACCCCCCAGAGAAACAAAAATCCTCAGAAAATCAATAAAAATTGAGTAGAAAAAAATGATAGGCCTGAGCCATAATGTTATACTTATCTGCCATGAAGAAGAGTTCCGGTGGGAGGACCTATTTATGGACTGGTCGGTGGGAGGGGTTACCCCTTGTGGGGGTGGTCTGTAGGTTTATTTTTTGTGGGTTTTCTTTGCTGCTGTGGATTTCAGTAAAGAATGAGAATGCAATATGAGCCTCCGTGTCGTGACATAAAATCCCAGATTAACCTACTTAATTCCTTATTGTTGTCTTGGTACCATGTCTAAGATTATCATCCCATTAAGCATGCCACTCTTAGTGAATGTCTTTGTTTTAAAGAATTGAATCATTTGTTTGCATTCATACGGCCGCTGTATAAATGCTGTAAGGCCTCGTTCACATTTCCCTGTCTGACTCCGTTTGACTTCCGTGCAAAATCGGTCCATGTTTCATACATGAAGAATGTGCATGTTTGGTCTGCGTGTCTGTTTTTCCCCCCAAAGTAATCCATATTCCACATACACTGCTCAACTCATCTCCTACCAATGCTCAGTGAAAAACCACAGACAGTCAGTGTTAGAGTACTTTGTCACATTTAGGCCTCATGCACACGAACGTATTTTGTTTCCGTGTCCAATCCGTTTTTTTTGTGGATAGGATGCGGACCCACTCTGTCCGCATCAGTATATCCGTTCCGTAGCCCCGCCCAAAAAAATAGAACATGCCCTATTCTTGTCCGTTTTAGGAATTGTTACAATGGATCCGCAAACAAACAAAACAAAACAAAACAGATGGCATATGGATGTCATCCTTTTTTTTTTTTTTTTTTTCGGACCACAAAACACATACGGTCGTGTGCATGTAGCCTTATCAAATATCTCATGTTACTTGATAAACTTTATGGAGGAGAGGGGCACACCTCATATGGTGATCAAATGGAACTGCAGCCAATGCGTTTAAACTATTTATTAGTTACAATAAAATAATATACAGTACCTGAATAGCATAAAATACACTAAAATACAATTAAAACATAAATAACTATCTGTGTAAATTGAGAAAGCCAGTATAAGTGTCACTGATATCCAATAAGATTAGTAAATTTGATGGTATTCAAGTTCAGATGCGCAATGGTATATGCGCTATATCTCTCCTATTGTCGGGAAATAACTAGCAGCTATGGCTAGTGTGTTGCAATAAGATACAAAGTAGGGGTGGGCGATATAGACGATATAGGCGATATGCGATATAAATTTGTGCCACGATATGGATTTTGAGCATATCGCCTATATCGCCGGACCGCGATATGATCCTGAGCCGGTACAGTGGAGAAGGAGAGAGTCCCTCCCTCCCCTCTGTGCGCGGCTGCCGCTGACCACCAATGACAAGAGGAGGAGGGGAGGGACTGACAGTAAATCATTGAGTTTTCACGATCTCAGTGAGCGCGTGAAAACTCAAATCCGATGGTATATTCTAACCCCCAGGCGTTCCCATGGTGACAGGGACGCTTGCCTGGGGGTTAGAACATACAGGGCCACGCCGCTGACAGTATAACATTTAAAAACTAATCAGTAACTTTAACTTTATTAATTGGTGATCTCTTTACTGTATACCTTACTAGGTCTTAGCTCCGGTAACTAGTGATGTCCGGTTCATGAACGAATCGTTCATTTGAATCGATTCAGTTCAGTGAACCGGAGGAGTCGATTGATCCGATCCGTTTGAATCGGCTCATCACAGCACACAGACAATACAGCTCACCTCACGCTGGCAGCAGGAGCCTGAGGGAGGGACTGGGGAGGAGTCAGTAATATGATCTTAGAGTGGAAGAGATGCTTCTGCCAGCCCCACCCCTCCCCGCCCACCAACCAATCACCGACCAGAGCTGAGGGGGCGAGGCCAGCACAGCACAGTAGCAGCTCTGACTCGAGTCCTCGGAGTAGTACAGGGTCAGGGAGTCTAAATGAATCGAATGAGTCACAAGAATCTAAAGATCCGACTCAGTCAGTGACTCATTCCATTCATTGAGTTAAAAGAGCCGGGAGTCACTAGAACAGGTCACACTGAGGCTGTGGATCTTGTTGCAGCAGTGATAAGGAGCAGAGAGATAAGAGAAGGGACAGATGACACAGAGTTTAGATTACAGGATGAATTAAATTAACCCTTTAGAATCAAATTGGCTTCTCAGGAGATATATATGTTAAAGGCATATATAGGCAGTACTACTGAATGAGATGCCTTTAACATATATATCTCCTGAGAAGCCAATTTGATTTGTGGGATCTGTGGATGGCACCGTTTAGGGGAGGGGGGGGGATCTGTGGATGGCACCGTTTAGGGGGGGGGGGGGGAATCTGTGGATGGCACCGTTTAGGGGGGGGGGGAATCTGTGGATGGCACCGTTTAGGGGGGGGGGGAATCTGTGGATGGCACCGTTTAGGGGGGGGGGGGGGAATCTGTGGATGGCACCGTTTAGGGGAGGGGGATCTGTGGATGGCACCGTTTAGGGGAGGGGGGGGGGGGGGATCTGTGGATGGCACCGTTTAGGGGAGGGGGGGGGATCTGTGGATGGCACCGTTTAGGGGAGGGGTGGGATCTGTGGATGGCACCGTTTAGGGAGGGGGGGGATCTGTGGATGGCACCGTTTAGGGGAGGGGGGGGGATCTGTGGATGGCACCGTTTAGGGGAGGGGGGGGGATCTGTGGATGGCACCGTTTAGGGGGGGGGGGGGGATCTGTGGATGGCACCGTTTAGGGGAGGGGGGGGGATCTGTGGATGGCACCGTTTAGAGGAGGGAGGGTGGATCTGTGGATGGCACCGTTTAGAGGAGGGGGGGTGGATCTGTGGATGGCACCGTTTAGGGGAGGGGGGGTGGATCTGTGGATGGCACCGTTTAGGGGAGGGGGGGTGGATCTGTGGATGGCACCGTTTAGGGGAGGGGGGGTGGATCTGTGGATGGCACCGTTTAGGGGAGGGGGGGATCTGGGGATGGCACCGTTTAGGGGAGGGGGGATCTGTGGATGGCACCGTTTAGGGGAGGGGGGGGATCTGGGGAGGGGGATCAGCTCCCTGCTGTTGTGTGCACAAAGCACAGGGCAGCAGGGAGAGTGTAAAGTCCTATTCACCCTAATAGAGCTCTGTTAGGGTGAATATGACAAGGGTTCTACGTTCTAGCCCTTAAGGAGACTAATAGTTATTAAATAAAAAGTAAAAAAAAGTTTAAACACGCCCCCCCAAATATAGAAAACAATATATCGCAATATATATCGCATATCGCACATGCTTAAAATTATATCGCAATATAGATTTTAGGCCATATCGCCCACCCCTAATACAAAGTCTCGTATATTGCTTGCTGTTTGTTACAGCATATCAATTAATGCGATATAATGGCTGGGTGTGTATGAACACACTACTCACTAACCCTAACCCTAACAGTGAGTAGTGTGTTCATACACACCCAGCCATTATATCGCATTAATTGATATGCTGTAACAAACAGCAAGCAATATACGAGACTTTGTATCATATTGCAACACACTAGCCATAGCTGCTAGTTTATTTCCCGACAATAGGAGAGATATAGCGCATATACCATTGCGCATCTGAACTTGAATACCATCAAATTTACTAATCTTATTGGATATCAGTGACACTTATACTGGCTTTCTCAATTTACACAGATAGTTATTTATGTTTTAATTGTATTTTAGTGTATTTTATGCTATTCAGGTACCGTATATTATTTTATTGTAACTAATAAATAGTTTAAACGCATTGGCTGCAGTTCCATTTGATCACCATATGAGGTGTGCCCCTCTCCTCCATATAGTTTATTTACCTACCTAGAAGATTGGGGATATCTTTCTTTTAGGGGGAGCACCCATTCCGTATAAATTGGAGGGTGAGCCAATCCAATCCTACTTCTATTGATCTACTTGATAAACTTGTCTGATACTCAGACCTAAGTCCTCTTTCACACGAGCGTGACGGATTGGCACCGGGTGCGTTAGGTGAAACTCAAACCATTTTGCTAGCAAGTTCAGTCAGTTTGGTCTGCGATTGCGATCAGTTTTTCATTTTTTTTCCACGCGGGTGAAATGCGTTTTGATGATAAAAAACGGGAGGATAACAAACAACATCTCTTAGCAACCATCAGTGAAAAACACATTACATCCGTACCTGCTTCCGGATGCAATGCATTTTTCACTGAAGCCCCATTCACTTCTGTGGTGCTGTGTGAAAAAACACAGAATATAGAACTGATGCATAAAAAAAAAAAACACTCATGTACACAAACCTGTTGAAATGAATGGGTCGGGATTCAGTGCGGGTGTTGTGTTCACGCCACGCATTGCACCCGTGTGGGAAACTCCCTCGTGTCAAAGGGGCCTAACACTTCTGTCTAGAGAAGCTCCTCCACTTTTCCTACTCCACATTGCGACTTTTTGTAACTTTAAAAAAAAAGGTCTCAATGATAAATCTGGAGTGAAACTCATTAACATAGCTAACCACACCCACTTTTCCACCCACATTCCAAAACTGGAGTGAGAGGTGTAAAAATGCGAAAAGTTGCAAAAGCCCTAATCTTGCAACTTTTTGATACCAGAATTCTGGAGTGAAGGTATGATAAATCAGGGCCATAGACTTCAATAGGTGTGTTTGGTCCACATCGCAGACCAAAGCAGTGCATGTCTCTTGTGACTTGACCATTGACTACTGATGTGTGAAGAAACTCATCAAAATCAATGGGTAGGTGTGTTGTCCTTAGAAAATGCAGATGGCACACGTGAAAAATGGAAATGTGAACAAGGCCTAAGTCTGTCACAGCCACTTAACTCTTTTTTGGATGGCATTATTCCTCCCGACTTCCCCCACCCCACATACATGCACGCACTGTTTGTCCAAGCGTGCATGTGCTCAGCATGGACAGAGGAATAAGCAGCTGTAAAAAAAAAAAAAAAAAAAAAAAAAAAGTTCTCTGAGTGTTACCTCAATTCTCTCGTCCCCATTCAGTTTGCATTTGTCAGCAGCACATCCCCTGTGTACATGGTGAACCGTCCTGCTGACACGCTAGCAATTGTACAGCCGACAAAAGAGCGCTTGCTTATTTGCTGGCTAATTGGCAGGATGTTTACATGGGACATTGGTCCTATGAACATTGGTTCCTGATCATTCATTGTCCTGATCATCAGCCCATGTAAAGGTGTCTTGACTCTGTGCTGTCAAACCCTGTGCTATTAAAATTTTTTGGGTTTGTTCAGAAGATAAGGCGCCCGTTTATTAATAGAAACTGTTTCCTTTCCTTCGTTCTCACTTTTTCCTATATTATTTTTTGCAGAATGATTCCAAGTATTGCATGTAGATGTATCATTCATGTGTCACCGTTCATTGTCTTCATTTAGGGATCTCCAATGGGTTGGAAGAACGTAAGCCAGGCATCAGAGCATCACAGGTAAGACATCTGTAATAAATATATATATTTATTTCTTGGCACCCCGCCGATCACCTGTTTGAGGAGGTGGGAGCACTCCGGTGAGCGCGGCGGCCTCACAGCACAGCGCTGTCCATTGAATAGCGGCTGTGCTTGGTATTGCAGCTCAGGCCTGTTCATTTGAATTGCCATGTGACCAATGAAAGTGACATCACTGGTCTAGGAAGAGGATGCAGCGCTCACTGGAGTGCCGCCGCCTCCTCTTCATACAGCTGATCAGTGGGGGTTCCAGGCTTTGTACTCCGACCTATCAGATATTGATGACCTGTCCTACCATCAGTATAGAAGATTTTGACAACCCCTTTAAAAAACATTTCAGATTCCTAGTTTGCGTTGCTTTCTCTATGTTGTGAGAAAAGGGGCAGTAACGTATTAAAACCTGTAGTTTATTAGGGCGATTAATAACTAGGAATAAGGAGCCCCTACCAGACAAACCACATAAACATAAACAATCAATGGCAAGGGACCTAGTCAAATAGGTCACCTGTAGGTCAGGTCCACCTAGGCCCTTGAGATGGTGCGAAAGTGACCAGAAACATACACTGTGTTGAGACCACTGCGGTGTGCCTGAGGTCTAATAATATGCCATTAGGCAAAAGTAACAGGGTAGATCTTACCGGTGATGGACGCTCCGGACCGTGTAGTCCAATGCTCAAGGGAAGGAATTCTTTACACCTGAATGCGTCCTTCAATAGGTTAGGCCTTGATAGCTGAGGGCCACAGGGAAAAGTCTAACCCTGTTAATGCCCTACTTGGCCTATTGTGCCCTAAGGTAACCTCCTAACACGGGGTCCTCTCCCCGCAAGGGGTGGCCCCGTCCGGAACCTGACCCTGAATGATGCACCCTAGATGGCCCTGTAAAGGCAGGGGAAATGGCCCTGTGGGGGGCTTTGGCTATCGGGGTGTGATATTTGGTGGAAAATGAAGAAGTCCCTAAGGACTAATATAGATGGATACAGTTGCAAGAAAAAGTATGTGAACCCTTTGGAATGATCTGGATTTCTGCACAAATTGGTCATAAAATGTGATCTGATCTTCATCTAAGTCACAACAATAGACAATCACAGTCTGCTTAAACTAATAACACACACAGAATTAAATGTTACCATGTTTTTATTGAACACACCATGTAAACATTCACAGTGCAGGTCGAAAAAGTATGTGAACCCTTGGATTTAATAACTGGTTAAACCTCCTTTGGCAGCAATAACTTCAACCAAGTGTTTCCTGTAGTTGCAGATCAGACGTGCACAACGGTCAGGAGTAATTCTTCACCATTCCTCTTTACAGAACTGTTTCAGTTAAGCAATATTCTTGGGATGTCTGGTGTGAATCGCTTTCTTGAGGTCATGCCATAGCATCTCAATCGGGTTGAGGTCAGGACTCTGACTGGGCCACTCCAGAAGGCGTATTTTCTTCTGTTTAAGGCAGGCATCTCAAACTCGCGGCCCTCCAGCTGTTGCAAAACTACAACTCCCAGCATGCCCGGAGAGCCTACAGGTATCAGCCTACAGCACGGCATTGTGGGAGTTGTAGTTTTACAACAGCTGGAGGGCCGCGAGTTTGAGATGCCCGAGGCATTCTGTTGTTGATTTACTTCTATGCTTTGGGTCGTCGTCCTGTTGCAACACACATCTTCTGTTGAGCTTCAGCTGGTGGACAGATGGCCTTAAGTACTCCTGCAAAATGTCTTGATATACTTGGGAATTCATTTTTCCTTCGATGATAGCAATCCGTCCGGGCCCTGACACAGCAAAGCAGCCCCAAACCACCACCATACTTCACAGTTGGCATGAGGTTTTGAGGTTGGTGTGCTGTGCCTCTTTTTCTCCACACATAGTATTGTGTGTTTCTTCCAAACAACTCAACTTTGGTTTCACCGGTCCACAGAATATTTTGCCAGTACTGCTGTGGAACATCCAGGTGCTCTTGTGCAAACTGTAAACGTGCAGCAATGTTTTTTTTGGACAGCAGTGGCTTCCTCTGTGGTATCCTCCCATGAAATCCATTCTTGTTTAGTGTTTTACGTATCATACATTCGCTAACAGGGATGTTAGCATATGCCAGAGACTTTTGTAAGTCTTTAGCTGACACTCTAGGATTCTTCTTCCCCTCATTGAGCAGTCTGCGCTGTGCTCTTGCAGTCATCTTTACAGGACGGCCGCTCCTAGGGAGAGTAGCAGCAGTGCTGAACTTTCTCCATTTATAGACAATTTGTCTTACCGTGGACTGATGAACAACAAGGCTTTTGGAGATACTTTTATAACCCTTTCCAGCTTTATACAAGTCAACAATTCTTAATCGTAGGTCTTCTGAGAGCTCTTTTGTGTGAGGCATCATTCGCATCAGGCAATGCTTCTTGTGAAAAGCAAACCCAGAACTGTTTTTTTATAGGGCAGGGCAGCTGTAACCAACACCTCCAATCTCATCTCATTGATTGGACTCCAGTTGGCTGACACCTCACTCCAATTAGCTCTTGGAGATGTCATTAGTCTAGGGGTTCACATACTTTTTCCACCTGCACTGTGAATGTTTACATGGTGTGTTCAATAAAAACATGGTAACATTTAATTCTTTGTGTGTTATTAGTTTAAGCAGACTGTGATTGTCTATTGTTGTGACTTAGATGAAGATCAGATCACATTTTATGACCAATTTGTGCAGAAATCCATATCATTCCAAAGGGTTCACATAATTTTTCTTGCAACTGTATATTCGTAGACCCTACGCGTTTCGTTCAGAATATATCAAACCTTCAGGGAATAAGGTACCTCTACTTCTACAGAACCCCCTAACTCATCAGGGGACAGGGGTCATAAGTAGAGGAAAAGCCCCCACTCCTATACCAGCTGGATGATAGTTACAGATGGAGGAAGGGGGGGGGGGAGAAGTAAATGTTGCACAGGCTCTAGTGGACATGTATAGTCCAAATTGGCCCCAAATACTGTGTGTCACATGGAGCGCGTGTTGCCTTACCATGGAGGGTGGCAGGGCAGTCTGGTATACCGCCTGTCTGCCGGCGTCCTGAGGTTACCTTAGGGCACAATAGGCCAAGTAGGGCATTAACAGGATTAGACTTTTCCCTGTGGCCCTCAGCTATCAAGGCCTAACCTATTGAAGGACGCATTCAGGTTTAAAGAATTCCTTCCCTTGAGCATTGGACTACACGGTCCGGGCGTCCATCACCGGTAAGATCTACCCTGTTACTTTTGCCTAATGGCATATTATTAGACCTCAGGCACACCGCCCCCTGGTCTCAACACAGTGTATGTTTCTGGTCACTTTCACTTTCGCACCATCTCAAGGGCCTAAGTGGACCTGACCTACAGGTGACCTATTTGACTAGGTCCCTTGCCATTGTTTGTTTATGTGGTTTGTCTGGTAGGGGCTTCTTATTCCTAGTTATTAATCGTCCTAATAAACTACAGGTTTTAATAAGTTACTGCCCCTTTTCTCACATATTTTTGCTTTACAGAGCAGTACTCCCCGGAGAGGTGCTTCCACACCTTCTCCTTCTAGGGACCACCCCTTATTCTTTCTCTATGTTGACTAGGATATTTATTACCAGACTCCTGGTTTTAGTTTCCTATGGCATCTGCTTTCCATGTTCTGCTGAGTTTCTATTGTAGTTGGGAACCGTAGACTTTTCGTGCAATTATTATGGAGGAGCATCGCTCACCATTCTTTTCTTCTTTTCTATAATGTATAATGCATAGTTAATATACATTTTTGTTATGGTCAGTGGACTGCTTTTTAGGTAGCATAGTGTAGATGGAGTTCATGCACAACTAAGTTTTCAAGGAGACTCTTGAATAAAGGGCTCCTCAAGCATTGGTGGGTGTAACGGATCCGCTTCCGTTAATGGACGCTTCCTAGCTTGCGCCAAGGACCACAAGGCACCGCACTGGACACCACAACCTTCGCAGACTCCACAACCCGCCGTAGCTTAACTGGAGCCGCGCCGTCTTCCTTCCACCCTGAACGAACCTCCAGCATTCAGGACCGTGTGGGAAAGATCTCTCCTCCAGGGAATATGCAGAGCATAGCCATCCCCAGCGTGATGCAGCAATTCCCTCCAATAACGAGACGAGGCTGCGTTTTGAAGGGTTCCAAAAACATGAACTCTTTATTGAGGGCTACCCGCCCGTATTTATGCAGGTCCCCACAATGCATCATGGTCTCCTCCTCTCTGCCTGGAGGACACCCGAAGTGCAATTCAATTATCTCCTAGGACAAAGGGAGATCACCAAATACACATGCGGGAACAATAGGAGAGGAATCACCACCCGAATACACAAAATCCTCTCTTCTGTCTGGGATATAATTATGTATTAACATAACTATCACAGACAGTAAAAATACAGTTTTTAAACATACACTGTAACTTTAAAACCGTACATTCCATCTCCGTAAAAATTACATATTAAACTCTGCTTACATCAAACATAAACACTTCCAAAAATCACACAAATCCCTCCAGCGGATCAAAAGTTTAGTGGAAGTCCTTTATGACCGACCGCAAGCACAACTTCCTGCCCAAAACAGTTCCATAGATTCTTTAGTATACACCGCTGACCGCGTTCGGTCCTAAGAACAGTCCAGACATGCGGCATAGTTCTGTTCCTGAAGGGTAATATGTCCCGGGGCCATAGTCGTAGGGCAGGAGGCTAGCCATAAGTCCTCTACAATGCCCAGTGGCAAATGGCAGTTTGTCACACATCTCCCTTTGGGGGGAAGACTAACCAGGCACCTGACCTTCTGTCGGTCAGTGCCTCCGTTAGTCGATCCACCCAACCCACAGTAACCCAGATGCCCGAGTAGCCCACCCACAACAAACAGGTACAAGGGTGACCCACCCACAAGAAACAGTTACTGCACCTGGGTATTTTGCTGTGGTGATGGGGCAACATGCTGTGGGGACTTGAGGGAGGGCAGAGGCCGACTGCACTCTGCCCAGCTGCCAGCTCTTCTGCTGGGGTGCTGAGACCATAGTCCCGCTCAGTAGCCAGAGGAACATGGGAGTCAGCAGGGGTTAACATCGCCTCTGTTAACCCTGAGGCCACGTTAGGAGTTAACTGGGGAGGGGAACTTGTACTCACCCCCACCTCCTGTTGTCCTGGTGAGGGTAGTGGGGGATCTGGACAGGCTGTCCAGCATCCCGGTAGGTCAGGCGCAGAGACCACGGTCCCATCTGCGCCGTCTGGGCGATTGGTGTCTCCCCTTGTTAGGGTAAGCTGCCGCTGGGGAGAGAGGGTGCTGCGCTCCTCTCCCTGAAACACAGACTGCGCTGGGGAGGCAGGACGCACCTTCAGCTCCCTGGGGTAACACACTGTGACTGCCGCTGGGGAGGCAGGACGACACCTTCAGCTCCCTGGGGTACACACTGCCGCTGTGGGGGGGGAAGGACGACACCTTCGGCCCCCTGGGGTACACCACTGCCGCTGGGGGGGAAGGACGACACCTTCGGCCCCCCTGGGGTACACACTGCCGCTGGGGGGGGGAAGGACGACACCTTCGGCCCCCTGGGGTACACACTGCCGCTGGGGGGGGAAGGACGACACCTTCGGCCCCTTGGGGTACCCACTGCCGCTGGGGGGGAAGGACGACACCTTCGGCCCCCCTGGGGTTCACACTGCCGCTGGGGGGGAAGGACGACACCTTCGGCCCCCTGGGGTTCACACTGCCGCTGGGGGGGAAGGACGACACCTTCGGCCCCCTGGGGTACACACTGCTGCTGGGGGAGAAGGACGTCACCTTCGGCCCCCTGGGGTACACACTGCCGCTGGGGGGGGGAAGGACGACACCTTCGGCCCCTTGGGGTACCCACTGCCGCTGGGGGGGGAAGGACGACACCTACGGCCCCCAGGGGTTCACACTGCCGCTGGGGGGGGGAAGGACGACACCTTCGGCCCCCTGGGGTACACACTGCTGCTGGGGAGAAGGACGTCACCTTCGGCCCCCTGGGGTACACACTGCCGCTGGGGGGGAAGGACGACACCTTCAGCCCCCTGGGGTACACACTGCCGCTGGGGGGGGGGAAGGACGACACCTTCAGCCCCCTGGGGTACACACTGCCGCTGGGGGGGGAAGAACAACACCTTCGGCCCCCTGGAACTCACGTTTTTGCTGGGGCGCAGGGACGGAATACTTCGCTATCTCTGCCCAATATTCTGCTTCCTGCTGCAGATACTCCGCCAGTTCTCTCCTCACTTCCGGTACAATTTCCTCTGTTAGGTGGGGCCCGTAGATAGCCAACGCCTCTTCAGCATAGCGTCAAACCGTACGTGACTATACCAATAGTCCAGTTTTGCTTGGTGTTCCCAGGATGCTGATCCTCGCTCTAGGGAAGCCATCCCACTGCTGCCACCAATGTAACGGATCCGCTTCCGTTAATGGACGCTTCCTAGCTTGCGCCGGAGGACCACAAGCACTGCACTGGACACCACAACCTTCGCAGACTCCACAACCGCCGTAGCTTAACTGGAGCCGCGCCGTCTTCCTTCCACCCTGAACGAACCTCCAGCATTCAGGACCGTGTGGGAAAGATCTCTCCTCCAGGGAATATGCAGAGCATAGCAATCCCCAGCGTGATGCAGCAATTCCCTCCAATAACGAGACGAGGCTGCGTTTTGAAGGGTTCCAAAAACATGAACTCTTTATTGAGGGCTACCCGTCCGTATTTATGCAGGTCCCCACAATGCATCATGGTCTCCTCCTCTCTGCCTGGAGACACCCGAAGTGCAATTCAATTATCTCCTAGGACAAAGGGAGATCACCAATACACATGCGGGACAATAGGAGAGGAATCACCACCCGAATACACAAAATCCTCTCTTCTGTCTGGGATATAATTATGTATTAACATAACTATCACAGACAGTAAAAATACAGTTTTTAAACATACACTGTAACTTTAAAACCATACATTCCATCTCCATAAAAATTACATATTAAACTCAGCTTACATCAAAGATAAACACTTCCTAAATCACACAAATCCCTCCGAGGATCAAAAGTTTAGTGGAAGTCCTTTATGACCGACCGCAAGCACAACTTCCTGCCCAAAACAGTTCCATAGATTCTTTAGTATACACCGCTGACCCGCGTTCGGTCCTAAGAACAGTCCAGACATGCGGCATAGTTCTGTTCCTGAAGGGTAATATGTCCCGGGGGCCATAGTCCGTAGGGCAGGAGGCTAGCCATAAGTCCTCTACAATGCCCAGTGGCAAATGGCAGTTTGTCACAGTGGGTGTTGTGGCTTTCTATGTCAGCAGCCCACAGCCTCATTTAGAAAGAACAATGAGACGGATTGTGCAAGACGCGGCACATTGTCCTGGTTAGTGGCAAATGACTGTTAAGATGTATGGGGGAAGGAAGGCATTAAATATAAAAGAGCCTTTTTTTCTTTGTTCTTCCAGGAAAACAGTCACTTTAGAAAAAGAAGATTGTGAAACATTTGGACTTGAGATTAAGGTGAGTAAAGTCATGACGGCTAGTATGGCGCCTCATCACCTTGCTCTGAGTTTTGTCCTTTTCATTCTAGGCTTTCTGGTCAGTTACAGTCAAACCTCTGTGATACTGTTAGATCCAATGATCATGAAATCATCAATATTCATTGAGAATAGAGCGCCACCACAGGTGGAAATGAACATGGCACATTGCCTATTCCATTACTGGGCAGTACAGGACACCCTCCAGAGAAAGAGGCCATTTTTTTTTTACCAGTCTTCACTCTGGCCAAGAAATGTGACGCCCCCCCCCCACTAAATCTCTAATGGGGTATAGGAAAATGGCTTTTCTAAACTGGACAACTCCTTAAACAGCTCCTGACCCCCTTTTTCTATGGTTGTAAACATGCATGCTCAGCCTGAGAGTGTATATATCTGGTAAAGTCACTCGTATGCCAAGACAAGGATAAAGATTGTTGTGATGGTAGCAAATGATTCAAAAAGGGGCACACCTCTTAATAAATGTGACACACCTTGAGACTATTAGGCAGGAGAAGATTTATGCCGAAACTTGCACCATTTGTCTGGCATTTAGTATTAATAAATCAGGTTTAAAGTTCTAGTCCATGTCCCCCGCCAGCAAGCCTTTAACTTTGGAAACACACGGTGTAAAAGAGGAAATTCACTCAAATAGGGCTGCAGTAACAATTATATTAGTAATCGAGGTATTCTATCGATATTTTATTTACGATTAATCGGTAATCTATAAGAAAATATGAATTAAGACTGTTTCCTTTTTAAAAAATTCATAAGACCTCCTGCCACAGTCCCCAACACCCTTCGTTCCCAACTGTGCGATCAGCCAAGTGCGGTAGTTCCGCCCAGTGCCATCAGCTCCACTATCCCCCAGTGCCATCAGCTTTCCTCCAAGTGTCTGGTATACCGCCTGTCTGCCGGCGTCTCTATTCCACCAAGTGCCATCAGCGCTCTTCCACCAAGTGCCATCAGCGCTCTTCCACCAAGTGCCATCAGCGCTCTTCCACCAAGTGCCATCAGCGCTCTTCCACCAAGTGCCATCAGCGCTCTTCCACCAAGTGCCATCAGCGCTCTTCCACCAAGTGCCATCAGCGCTCTTCCACCAAGTGCCATCAGCGCTCTTCCACCAAGTGCCATCAGCGCTCTTCCACCAAGTGCCATCAGCGCTCTTCCACCAAGTGCCATCAGCGCTCTTCCACCAAGTGCCATCAGCGCTCTTCCACCAAGTGCCATCAGCGCTCTTCCACCAAGTGCCATCAGCGCTCTTCCACCAAGTGCCAGGTATACCGCCTGTCTGCCGGCGTCTCTCTTCCACCCACCAAGTGCCACCCGCTCTCTTCCACCCACCAAGTGCCACCCGCTCTCTTCCACCCACCAAGTGCCACCCGCTCTCTTCCACCCACCAAGTGCCACCCGCTCTCTTCCACCCACCAAGTGCCACCCGCTCTCTTCCACCCACCAAGTGCCACCCGCTCTCTTCCACCCACCAAGTGCCACCCGCTCTCTTCCACCCACCAAGTGCCACCCGCTCTCTTCCACCCACCAAGTGCCACCCGCTCTCTTCCACCCACCAAGTGCCACCCGCTCTCTTCCACCCACCAAGTGCCACCCGCTCTCTTCCACCCACCAAGTGCCACCAGCTCTCTTCCACCAAGTGCCATACCGCCTGTCTGCCGCGTCTCTTCCACCCACCAAGTGCCACCCGCTCTCTTCCACCCACCAAGTGCACCCGCTCTCTTCCACCCACCAAGTGCCACCCGCTCTCTTCCACCCACCAAGTGCCACCCGCTCTCTTCCACCCACCAAGTGCCACCCGCTCTCTTCCACCCACCAAGTGCCACCCGCTCTCTTCCACCCACCAAGTGCCACCCGCTCTCTTCCACCCACCAAGTGCCACCTGCTCTCTTCCACCCACCAAGTGCCACCAGCTCTCTTCCACCCACCAAGTGCCACCAGCTCTCTTCCACCCTGCTCCTCCTGACACCCGGATTGCACAGCGTCATTGGTTGCTATGACGCTGTGCACTCCGGGTGCCTGGCCTTAGTCACGCCCCCACCCCCTCGGGTTCACCAACTTACCTTTCCAGCAGGGGCGCCACCGACACTCCATCGTTCCACGCTGCTCTGCGCCTGACGTCACACAGCGCGTCAGGTCACTGCGTGCATACGTCAGGAGGTCAGTGCAGCCCTGGACCATGGACGTGCTGTGAAGTGTCCGGAGGCCCCCTGCTGGAAAGGTGAGTAATCCGAGCGCAGCGGGAGACCACGGAGCGGGAGTAATAGCAAGCGCTTCACTCCCGCTCCGTGGTCACATGACACAAACGAATCTTCGATGCAAAGAATTTGCATCGAGGATTTTTTGGTGTCGAATTACTCGATTTAATCGAGTAATCGTTTCAGCCCTACACTCAAAGTATGTTTGTTTTTGTTAGTTTTTTTTTAAAGGCTTAGTTTATGCAAAAATAAAAAGTGACTTAAAGGAACCTGTCACCAGGATTTTGTGTATAGAGCTGAGGACATGGGTTGCTAGATCGCCGCTAGCACATCCGCAATACCCAGTCCCTATAGCTCTGTGTGCTTTTATTGTGTAAAAAAAACGATTTGATTCATATGCAAATCAACCTGAGATGAGTCCTGTACATGACTCATCTCAGGGACATTTGCATATGTAGCAAATCTTTTTTTGACACAATAAAAGCACACAGAGCTATAGGGACTGGGTATTGCAGATGTGCTAGTGGCCACCTAGCAACCCATGTCCTCAGCTCTATACACAAAATCCGGTGACAGGTTCCCTTTAAATTAATGAATGAAGGCCTTTGTGATTTACGTAAGTTAAAGGGATATTCCAGTTGTCAGGTTATTCACAGTCCACAGGATGGAGAATAAATATTAAACTGAATGGGAGCCCCCTTAACCCTTATGGCCGAAGGTCGTTCAAGCACACTGCCCTCCGTTTATCTCTATGGGAGTTCTGGAGACAGCCAAGTACAGCGCCCAGCTATTTCTAGAAAAGGGATCAGCAACCTCCAGCACTCCAGCTGTTCTGAAACTACAACTCCCAGAATCCTCCTTCACTTCTTTGGGAGTTACAAGAACAGCTGAGTAAGTGTGCATGCTGGGAGCTGTAGTTTCACAGCAGCTGGAGTGCCGAAGGTTGCTGATCCCTGTTCTAGAACATCACTAGAGATGAATGAAATGGCTGTTTTGGGGGGGCTCAGAGGGGTGTGGAGTCCTTTTGTGATCAGTGGGATTCCAGCAGTAGGACCTCAGCCAAAATCTAATAGTTATGAGAATAGAGGGTAACTTGTAATCGGAGATGTCGTCTCACGGTGGTGTTTGATGGAACATGATAGGCCACCGCTTTTTTCTTTGATGCATTTCCTTTCCTAGATTATGCTTCAGTACATCTCGAATCCCTTATTAGTACTGGACAAGTATGAACGGTTTAATAAAATGTACCCTGTGATTATGGATCCAGCAAGTGGTTAATTAATTATGGCTACATCCTTTTACTTAGCCGGGCTCCTGGATTATCATCTGTTAAGCAAACAGAAGCATCTGGCACTGTGTTCATCCAGCGCAGCCGCCTGTCATGGTTGCTAGGAAGTGTTGAGACCAAGTGTTTGCGCAGCGTAATTTTTTCCATATTTGTCTGGCCATTTCCAGCTCTTCTCGAGGACTGCAGAGGTTTATTCTTGTGTTATCTCTCAATATCAAGCTAGACAGCTTTTTCCATAAAGTTTTCTTCCAATCTTTAGTGTCACATTGGCATCATAGCCTTCTACCCAGTTATCCATCCTCTTCTTTATCCTTGTTTCTAAATTACACATGTACCATTTTTCTCGTTCTCTAGACGTACGAACTACATCACAAGGACAAAAACGCTGTGGAAATGTTCACGTTTGTCTGTCGGGTACACAAAGGAAGTCCTGCCATGTGGTGTGGGTTGAAAATTGGTAAGTGTGTTTATTTTTTTTCAAGATAAGCCCCCAGGACAGGTTTTTTACATTTGCCTTGGTTCAAGTAAAATGCGAGCGTTGCATTTATCTAGAATTTCCTTGGGTTATCACCATCATCCTGCTGCCGTTAGAAGTAATGCAAGTGGTTTTGCTTAGGAAACCAAAGACGTGACTTCCTGTCTGAGCTTCTCTTTCCAGTTAATGATCCTTATGTAACGGGGGTTTGAGGGCGCCCCCTAGTGTCTTTGGGGTCCCTAAACCTAGTTAACTCACTATGCCTGACAGGCGGATCCTGAGCCTCCGCTATCTGGGAGTTGGGGTACATGTCTGCGGCAGTGCCTCCACCCAGTGGAGCATCCGGGGTAGGGATGTGGGGTCCCACTGGGAACATACTTGGTGCAATGAGACTGACACAGCCTAACTGGAATTAACTTTATATAGTGCGTAACAAATGAAGCAACATACATAGGAAAATACAATAGAGTAACACAGATAACAATGTAATGTGGATGTTTCCTCACCCACCCACCAGCACACCTGCGTCCCACCCCCTAATCTTCGCCCTAGTGGCCGTTGGTGCACATAGGAAAGTTGGGGCCCTTATAAGTCCTGCTCCGCAGGGTCACTGAAGCAGCCCGAGCTGTGTAATGTCCGTCACTGGACCTCAGAGTCTTCACTGTGAGTGAGGAGACAGGTGCACTGTGGTGATGCAGGGAGAGGTTTGACTTACCCTCACAACACCATTAACCAGGCCAGTCAGCAGCAATCTCCTTTCACTGGATTCACCAGACGTCTGGACTCAATGCTTGTCTTTGCCAGCGGTCCCTCTCTCAGCAGTGTGATCTTGGGTGAAGCAAGTTCTCTCAGCAAGGATCTCTGTGCTGCAGTCTCTCAATGCCAGACACATGTCCTCTCTCTGGCTGAGCAAGTCGTAACTTCTAGAAATCTTCCAGGACCTCCCTCCTCCGAGCTGTGCAGGAAGTGCCCTTTCAGGACCTGCAATGATGTCACAATCCATGTGACTCCTTTCAGCGGTCATGTGATCAATACTCAATGTTTTATTAACAGCATACTGAGTCCATCTACTGGGCATTTCAGATAATGCAGCCTGTGTCACTTCAGGGTTACATGCTCCCCCTTGAAAATACTTGCCTTCCACTGGCAAGTCCTAGCCAAGGGGCTTAACAAAAATTCAACAGAAAAAGGTTTAGCATACATACAGTACAGTTAGCACAGTAACATCCTAGCTAGCTAGTTATCTAGGGTAAAGAGTCACTAACATTTACCACTTCAGCTAGTGCATGTAAGAAAGTGGCCATTTTAGATGCTGCTTGTGTCAGCGGGGCATAACTGGGCTCTCCTATATTATCATAAAGTAGGGCCCTAGGGGGTTGCCGCACTCTGGTGCTGTGTCTCAGTTCTCGCTGTGGGAGAGGATCTTGGGACTTCAACTGTGGAACTTCGACTCCTGCCCTCGAAGTAAAGTCTCTAAGGGATGTTCCAGGCACAAAACATGGACTTTCTGGATTCAACCTTGGAGAACTTTGTGACCCAGGAGAGGTTCCGGGACTTTGTGAAACCACAGGAGTTAAAGGAGGCAATTGCTGTGTTTCTTCTGCGGGTGATGACCACCACTGATCCTCTGCACTGGGAGTTCCCGGGGTCTCCTCTGCCCCATTTCCAGGACTCTCTGCTGGGTTTTCCTCCAGTTCTTCACTACTCTCTTCCTCTTTATCAGCATACACAACTGGAAGCAGATGGTTTCTATGCCAAGCCTTTATTCGGCCGTCCGGGCCCCTAATGTTGTACACTGGCAGTCCTTCCAGTTTGGACACAACCTCAAACAGGGTAGATTTCCATCTGTCAGCCAGTTTGTGTTTTCCAGGCACACCTAGATTCCGGAGAAGAACTTTATCCCCTGCTTGAATCTCCCGATATCTCACCTTAGAATCATACCTTCTTTTGTTCCGTTCTTCCATTTTTGCTGCAGCTTGGGTGGCCAACTCATAGGACCGATGAAGGTTTTGCTTGAGGTTCCTCACATATTGAAAGTGTGAAGTTGAATCTGTTCCATCAGGAGACACTCCCAAACGGACATCTATCGGCAATCGAGCTTCTCTTCCGAACATTAGGAAATAGGGTGAGAACCCTGTAGATTCATGCCTTGTACAGTTGTATGCGTGGACCATGGCTTCCACATGTTTACTCCAAGACCGCTTCTCGACTTGCTTGAGAGTCCCTAGCATATCTAGGAGGGTCCTATTAAACCGTTCTGGCTGTGCATCACCCTCCGGATGATAAGGTGTGGTTCTGGACTTCTGCACTTGCAACATGTCCAACAGCTCCTTGATCAACTTACTCTCAAAGTCTCTACCTTGATCAGAGTGTATCCGATTGGGTAGTCCATAGTGAATAAAATACTTCTGCCAAAGGACTTTGGCTACAGTCACAGCCTTTTGATCTTTAGTAGGGAAGGCTTGAGCATATCTGGTGAAATGGTCCGTTACCACCAGCACATTTCCAATTCCCGCTGTATCGCTCTCAATGCCGTCCATGCACACAAGATCCATGGGTCCCGTACTTTTCAGATGACCCATAGGGGCAGCTCTCACAGGCAGGGTCTTCCTCTGGATACACCTCCTGCATGTCTTTACATGTTGCTCGACATGTTCCCTCATGCGAGGCCAATAGAACCGATCTTGTACTAGACCATAGGTCTTGTCCACCCCGAGATGCCCATGTTGATCGTGGAGAGCTCTCGGGACCATGCCACGGTATCTGTGCGGTAGTACCAATTGTTTTCTGTCAGGGTGATCATGATACTTCACGACCCTATAGAGTACTCCATCTTCGAGATGTAGTCGGCTCCATTCTCTTCGGTATAATTCTCTTTGACTCACAGGTAGAGAAGTCAGCAATTTAGGATTCTTAGTCTTTATTGCTCTGATAACTATCCCAATATACCAGTCCTGCACTTGAGCCTTCTTCTTGCCTTCTGTGGTTATACTGGACCACTGTTGAAGCATGACTGGAGCATGGAACACCTCAGGCACGGCTTCTGGAGAGTGGCTAATGGAGTCTATCCCTCTTAGCTCGGCAAATTCTTCTTGACCCTCGGCCATCACATACATCTGACAAAAGGCTCCTACCCCCGGCCCAGGATCTCTTCCCACTCCTCTTCTTCTTGGTGAGGAGGGAGTCTAGGTCTGCGGGACAGGGCATCTGCGCTGACATTCTTGGGCCCAGGCTTGTACTTCAGGCTGAAACTGTAGCTTGACAAGGCAGCCAACCACCTATGTCCTGTGGCATCCAGCTTAGCTGTAGTCTGGATGTAGGTAAGTGGATTGTTGTCAGTCCTTACTTCGAATGTTGCTCCATACAAATAGTCATGCAGCTTATCCACGATGGCCCACTTGAGTGCCAGAAATTCCAATTTATGGACTGGATAGTTCTTCTCTGCACCTGTAAGACTTCTACTTATGTAAGCCACCGGCCTCAATCCTTCTGGATAACTTTGGTGCAGTACACCCCCTAGGCCTTCCATACTGGCATCCACATGGAGGATATATGGTTTCTCAGGGTCTGCATAGGCTAAGACAGGAGCTTCTGTAAGTCTCTTCTTCAATGTCAGAAAGGCATCTTCACATCCTGAAGTCCATTTCTCTCCAAAGGGGTCTTTAGGATATGGTGCCTTAGCACCCTTTACATCAGAGGTAATCTTCAGTAGGTCATGTAACTCTCGAGCAATCTTTGAGTAGTCTTTGACGAACCTTCGGTAGTAACCACAGAATCCGAGAAAGGACCGCAACTCACTGATGTTATTTGGTCTTGGCCAATTCAACACTGCTTCAATTTTAGCAGGATCTGTGGCTACTCCTTCAGCGGAGACTATGTGCCCCACATAAGTGACAGAGTTCTGGGCAAATCGGCATTTGTCCACTGATAGCTTCAAGCTGAAGGCCTGAAGCTAACACCTTTAGCAATCTTTGTTCATGCTCCTCTGGTGTCTTCCCGAAAACAATTAGGTCATCTAGATACACTAGACACTCTTTGGGATTCATATCCCCCACAGTTTTCTCCATCAGTCTCTGAAAAGTAGCAGGAGCTCCTGTGACTCCCTGTGGCATTCTGGTAAACTGGAAGAACCCCAAAGGGCAGATGAAAGCTGTCTTTTCCTGATCCTTCTTTTTCATGGGTACCTGATAATATCCAGACCTCAAGTCAAGCACACTGAACCACTGGCTGCCAGATAGGGCGTTCAGAAGATCCTCTATCCGGGGCAAAGTGTACTGATCTGGCACAGTCCTCTTGTTCAGAGTACGGTAGTCCACACATAGCCGAACTGAACCATTCTTTTTCCTCACTACCACAATAGGTGAGGCATAGGGGCTCCGGGACTCTGTGATGATGCCTGCTCCTTCCATCTGCTGGAGTATGTCCCGGACATCTTCCACATCTCGAGGGGGTATTCTTCTTGACCTTTCCCTGAAAGGAGTGGGATCAGCAAGTCTTATAGCATGGGTGGCACTCCTAGAACACCCCACGTCCATCTCTGCTCTGGAGAACACTCCCTCTCGGGTGGCCAGTTTTGAACGAAGGCTGTCTTTCCACTCCTGTGGTAGAGGGAATCTTCTAGATAAAAATCTAAAGGTGCTTTCACATGATCCTTCTTCTCTGCACTCAGACATGATGGACGAAACTTGATCTAAAAGGTGTATCACACCAATCTTCTGATGACGATCAATCCGGATTTCTGTGGGGGTTAAATTCTGTACCATCACAGGAAAGCTCCGACACCACCTTTTTCGCCAATCTTTTACCTCAGGTATGAGAGTCCACCCCTTCTTCTGATCCTCTTCAGGCAGAGACTCAATAAGGTATTGTCCAGTTCTCCCCAACATTTCATGGTGCATTGAGGCTATGGCTCGTAAGGTTTTGGTCTCACCAGGCTTCACAAATACAGGTTCTGTTCCTGAATAGTGGCACGACCCTGGTTTTGTTTCAAGGGCTAGTCGTCTACACTCTTTTCCTAGGACAGGGCTGACCTCCATCAGTCGGTCTAAGGAGACATCTCCCACTTCTGTCAGATAGGCCTTGAATACATCCTGTACCATCTTTGCCTTAGTACCCAAATTATTGGGGCACACACTTTCTTGGCTGCAGGGCATATCAAAGCTTCCAGCTCCATAGGACATATCATCCCGGTTTTAACTGGGGAATAGTTATGGTCACTTTTATGCATCCCTCCACAGGTTGAGCTTGAGACCCAACGCCCCATAGCTGAAACTCTCCTGCAGGTTCCATAGGAATGTGTTTCAAATGACGTTCATAGAAGTCTCTGTAGATAATGGTGACTTGAGAACCTGTATCTAGCAATGCTGAAGCATGAATTCCTTCTACTTGCACTTGTATCAAAGATTTAGGCCCAATCTTGGCCCCTACAGATAAACTATACGTAACCCGGGTCTTCCTTCGCTTGTAAGACCTGGTCATTTGAGTCTCCCCGAGCTCGGTTGCCAGCACCTCCACATCCACGGAATTCGCAGGGCACTCCCGCTGAAAATGCCCTGACTTTCCACATTTAAAGCAGTCCCCTCGGCGGGGTGAATCCTCAGGAAACAGTTTTTTCTGAGTCTTCCTGTGTTGCCCCCCACTTCCAGGGGGAGGATCTGCTCTCTCTGGTGGTGATTTGCATAAGAACTCCAATTCAGCCACCTTCTTCCTAAGAGCTGACAGTTCTGTATCCTCTTTCTCCTTCTGTAAGGGTGGACACGTCTGGTCTTCCAATCTCCTGGCTGTATTTATTAATGTGGAATAAGGCAGAACTTTATCATCCAACTTGGCTCTCAACAGAATCATAACTGGATTATTGGTCAAACCACCTCTCTGAATTTGCTTAGATAGCCGAGCATCCAACTCAGAGGCAGTGACTGCTCCTTTATGGAATAACTTTCCAAGCGATAGCTGTAACCGGTTGATATAGTCAGTGGCTTTTTCATGCTCCTTCTGCTTAGTGGCTAGGAACTTAACCAGCAGATCATCCAAATCTTCTGATTTCCCATAAGCATCCTGTAAAACTTGTAGATAGTCGTGCACAGTAGCTTGCCCATTTACTCCCTTGTACAGTCTTATCATGTCTGTAGCGGGAAAACGAAGACTCTCCACCAACCGCTGTTTCTTTATGGTATCCGTACAAGACCATTCCTCCAACAACTGCATAGCATTATCCTTCCAGACCTCAAAAGGCTCTTCTCCTGAAGGAACAGGCTGATTCCCAGAAAACACCTTTAGTTTGCGGTAACTATGGGTGTGGTTTGCCGTCACTATGGCTTCTGAGAGTTTCTGTAGTATGTCCGATACATCACTACTCCTGTAGGGGGTGCGTACTTCAGGGTTGTCTGGTTTCAGTAATGCTGTAGATGGATGAAATTCTGCTTTAGGAGTAATCATCCCCTGTCCTCTAGGAGGATGGGCAGCTTGTTTAGGAATGGCTCCGGCCTTTCCGGAGATGGGAGTCAGGAGCTTAGAATAATTTTCTGTGACATAATCTCTCTGTTCTAATTTAAAAGGTTGTTGCAGCGAGACCCTTTCTTTCTTATCAAGTAGAGCGTACACTAAAGAGCATCCTTCATCCGGGGCTCCATATAAATGAATGTTGGTAGACATCTCATGGTCTCCAAGTCCGTATGACAATATATTAACATGTAAGTTTGGCCTTCAGAATCCTGCAGGATATCCCTGACGGTCGCCATTTTTTTTCCCAGTCGAAGTTCTATACACAAGATGACGTGATTCATCTCACAGCAGGATGGGACTCTGCATAACATCACAGCTTGCTGTAATGGTACATTTCTTTGCTGGGCCCACTCTTTTGCAAAGGAGGGAGTGGCCCGAGGATTTAACCTATTCTCACTAATTGTACCCCAATGAATCTGAGCAGTGCCTCCATATGTAACGGGGGTTTGAGGGTGCCCCCTAGTGTCTTTGGGGTCCCTAAACCTAGTTAACTCACTATGCCTGACAGGCGGATCCTGAGCCTCCGCTATCTGGGAGTTGGGGTACATGTCTGCGGCAGTGCCTCCACCCAGTGGAGCATCCGGGTAGGGATGTGGGGTCCCACTGGAACATACTTGGTGCAATGAGACTGACACAGCCTAACTGGAATTAACTTTATATAGTGCGTAACAAATGAAGCAACATACATAGGAAAATACAATAGAGTAACACAGATAACAATGTAATGTGGATGTTTCCTCACCCACCCACCAGCACACCTGCGTCCCACCCCCTATCTTCGCCCTAGTGGCCGTTGGTGCACATAGGAAAGTTGGGGCCCTATAAGTCCTGCTCCGCAGGGTCACTGAAGCAGCCTGAGCTGTGTAATGTCCGTCACTGGACCTCAGAGTCTTTACTGTGAGTGAGGAGACAGGTGCCCTGTGGTGATGCAGGGAGAGGTTTGACTTACCCTCACAACACCATTAACCAGGCCAGTCAGCAGCAGTCTCCTTTCACTGATTCACCAGACGTCTGGACTCAGTGCTTGTCTTTGCCAGCGGTCCCTCTCTCCGCCAGGTTCTATCTCTGTGCTGCAGTCTCTCAATGCCAGACACATGTCCTCTCTCTGGCTGAGCAAGTCGTAACTTCTAGAAATCTTCCAGGACCTCCCTCCTCCGAGCTGTGCAGGAAGTGCCCTTTCAGGACCTGCGATGATGTCACAATCCATGTGACTGATTTCAGCAGGTCATGTGATCAATACTCAATGTTTTATTAACAGCATACTGAGTCCATCTACTGGGCATTTCAGATAATGCAGCCTGTGTCACTTCACAGGGTTACACTTAGACTAATTGTTTTGTGCTGCTTATTATCAAAGTGTAACACAGTTGCTTATGTATTATAGTGGTTATGACTGACAGTATGGTCAGGTATGTATGCCTGAGAGGTAAATGGTAAGAGACGATCGACTGGTAGACTACGAGAGTGAAAAGGAAAAATCCTATCACCTAGAAGAAAAATGTGACCTCTGGTCATTTATCTAATCAGACTAGGTCCCTGCATAGTTTGTACTATTATTATGTCTTGGTAAGAAGTTTTAGGGATGATTCAGGAAAGACAGGCTGTGTTGGCCACATCTCCCGGTCCGACTGCTCCCCTAACCCGAACTGACTGCATCACAGTGATTTATAAAACAGTCTATTCCTATCTGATTGCGGGTCTGTTGTACTGTACTCGCATCATCCATGTGAGTACAGTACAATAGAGCCACTATCAGATAGGAACTGACCTATCATAAGTCACTGATGCAGGCAGTTCAGGTCAGGGGAGCTACGGTGGGTCCGGGAGATGCAACAACATATGACCTGAGTGTGATCATGTGAATCACCCTCTATTGTTTAGGTCTCATGCACACGGCCGTTGTTTTGGTCCGCATCCGAGCCGTAGTTTTGGCGGCTCGGATGTGGACCCATTCACTTCAATAGGGCCGCAAAAGATGCAGACAGCACTCTGTGTGCTGTCCGCATCCGTTGCTCTGTTCCGTGGTCCGCAAAAAAATATAACCTGTCCTATTGTCCACTTTTTGCGGACGAGAATAGGCAGTTATATTAATGGCTGTCCGTTCCGTTCTGCAAATTGCGGAACGCACACGGACACGTTTTGCGGATCCGTGGTTTGCGGAAGGCAAAACACACACAACGGTTGTGTGCATGAGGCCTAATTGCGTGAGGTCAGACTGAATGTTGCTCAGCAATGCACTTTGTCAATTTTCTGTCAAACACTCGAAGGTGTCACAGAATTTCAAACATTTTAACTATTGTGTATCTAATATTTTTCCCACAAAACATATGAGAGTGCTGGAATCATTTGTGGTAAAAAAATAATAATAATTATAACTGAGATGAGTGACTAATAATAAAATGCACAACTTTTACTTTCGAGGCGTTTTCAAAATGAAGCTGTACATGGGTGAAATTGCATTTTATATAGGCTTTGCCACATCAATATGTCCTCTGTGAATGGACCTGTGAAATGATAGTAGGTCTTAGACTTAAAGAATCTGTCTGCACTGTTGAACATGCACTAGGTAGGGTAAGGGCTGTGGGGAAAGCAGGACACACATATATGTTTTGTGGAGCATTTATTATCAGGAGTAGTGTGAATATAAAATTATTACTCTGCTAGGCACTGCTTCTGCAAGTGCCCAGGGGTATAGCGTCAATTTGACGTGCTCTGTCTTCTGCATTAAGCTTATTCACAGCCCTTCCCTTCTGCTCTAAGTGACAGCTGTAGCATCCAACCAGGAGGCCAGTACATCTGTCATTTAGGGCAGGGGGAAGGACACTTCATAGCTCTGCTTCCAGGACATTTACAGAAGCATCAAAAAGTTCATATTCACACTACTCCTGATATTTGTTTTTCCTGCTTTCCTCCCAGCCCCCACCTAGTGCTCTCACCGTTTTGAATGGCAAAACTGCTGAGTGAATCCCTTTTAAGAGGGCAATACATATTAAATGTGTATGGGTAGGGGCCTCCTGACCCTCCCTTGGCTGCATATTACAGGAGATATAAGGATTGGGCTGCTGGATTTCAAAATGCCCATTTCTTTTGTTCTCTGGGAGTTAAGCTGCCTCCAGATATGTCTAATAGCGTCTTCCACTTCTGTCCCTGTGTGAGGGGGATGAGGAGAGTGGTGGTCGAACAAGTGTTTCATGTGAATGGCCAGCCTTACAGGAATTTCTAAGGCAGGTTGGAGCCATTAGGAACTTAAGGTGCTTAATGCACATTGTATGATTTTGCAACACAGGTTTTGACCGTCTTATGTAAATGGAGGTGGATGTCCAGATTCCTCCCCAGTAGTAGATGGCATGTTACACATTTAGCCAAGCTGAAATGTCTGTGGAAAGTGTGGGAGGAAACATTGTCAGCTGAAGGAGCTTTCTAACCGACCTCTATCTAAGGCCTCATGCACACGACCGTTCCGTTTTTTGCGGTCCGCAGATCTGCAAAACACGGATGGCGTCAATGTGCGTTCCCGGACAGCTTTAATATAACTGCCTATTCTTGTACGCAAAGCTCGGACAAGAATAGGACAGGTTATATTTTTTGTGCGGGGCCTCAGAACGGAGCAACAGATGCGGATAGCACACAGCATCTTTTGCGGCCCCATTGAAGTGAATGGTCCGCATCCAAGCCGCCAAAACTGCGGCTCGGATGCGGACCAAAACAACGGCCGCGTGCATGAGGCCTTAGGTGTGTATTTGGTGATATGGTCAGAAACCCAGAAGATTTGAGATCTGTGCAGAAAGTACAAAAATAGTATAAAGACAACAATACAAACTCACCATGTATTCCTATGTATGGTGGACCTTAACGATCCTAGTGAATGACTGTATAATGTATGTAATGTATGTATTTTTACTAGTGTTTCCTTCCCTCAACTCTGGTTACTTTCTTAAATCCGGTTCATTTCTTGTATTTTAAGAAAATGTCCAGTGTTGTTTGGCTAATGATTCTTTGACTTTGAACAACAGTGTGTTAATGTGAAACTCATGCTTGTGGGATGTTTTCGTTCAAGTCCCAGTTTTTTGTTTTTTTTACATTATACAGCATGTTCAGTGCAGGAAATGAGTCCGTGAAGCCGAGGACTTGTACAGGAGCCTCCGAGAGAGAGCATGAACTTCTTCTGTTCCTGCTCTAATCAGAGCTGCCAAATGTTTTAGAAATCCTTTCAGCATTTCAGGCCCCTTCCCTCCAGTCCATATGACCACAGGCTAGAGTTTAGGTTATAGTTGCCGTAATTCTCTAATATAATGCATTGCGGTCTCCTAGATATCGTCTCCTTTTTACCACTTGGACCTCGTTCTCTACAGTACATTTCCCCTCACTTAAGTCAGTACCCCCTAGCTAGCGTCTATCCATAAACCTTGTTCTTGTGCGTTTTAAGGCCTCATGCACACAATGTATCCATTTTTTGCAGTCCAAAAATCGGCAGTGTGCGTTCCATATTTTCCCGTTCTGCGCATCCCATCTTATGTTAAAAATGCTTATTCTTGTCCACAAAATGGACAAGAATAGGACATGTTTTATCCATTTTGCAGGACGACGGAATGGACATATGGATAGCGCATCCACACAGTGTGGCCCCATGGAAATGAATGGGTCCACCTCCGATCCGCAGAAAATGCAGATCGGCTGCGGACTAAAAATATGTCCATGTGCTTGAGGCCTTATAGCTAGCGTACATTGCTGATCTACCCAGTGATTTTTCTATTAGAGTATTTGAACATTGGACATATGACAAGGTTGCATGTGCTAGCAAAATGTATGCTGCTTATTTAGTTCTGCGACTGACCTACGTGTACTTTGTGTGCCTCCATGGCTTCAGTGCTGAGAGCTGGCTGGTGCAGGCCAGAAAAGTTTTTTCAGATAAAGAATTTTCCCAAAAGTATACCCTATCATTTCATGCAGTATTTAAAGAACTGACAGATATTTACAAAGATCAAATTCTCTCTTGGTGGGAAGTACAAAGCCTGGAGAATTATCTCAAACATAGCATTGTTCCGAGGGACTCAGGATCGCGCTGTTTACCCGCAGCTAGATTCAGAACCCCAGCTTTCTCAGTAAATGGGAGAAGGAAGCCACTGAGAGTTCTCTGTGGCTGATGCGCCTCCTTTTAATAGAGGAGAAAAATAATCTAGAAAACCTCAATAAACAACTAACTGCAGGTTGAGGCTGCTCAAACCTTTTCACAAGAGGCGGGTTTGCAAATAAAGAGAAGCAGTTACACAACTAACTTGAGAAATACCAGTACCATCTCAAGGAGCGCAAGCACCGCCAATTTGTTGAGAGATTAGCAGATTTTAAAGAGAACAGGATTTATTCCTCTATCGCCAATGGAGAGACATCGTGGGTGGTAACACTGACCAATCCTCGACAGAAACAGATTGCTCTGACTCTGACAGTATATCCAAGGGAGTTAGACTGTCACCTTGGGGAGGTAATCGCCGTGGGCAACAGAGAGGAGGCTCACAGGGGGGGGGGGGATAGATGTTTTTTAGGGGGAACTGGCCAATATCAGAGCCAACCCAATCCTCCACAGACCTATCCATTGCGCAGTCGCACACAGCCACCTCCAAACCCCTAGGACCTCAGGTTGTTAAACTCTCCTCTCGTCCCCCTTATCCCAATTGAGACCGAGGTCCTCCAACTCGGTCTCTCTTTTGTACCAACTCCTTCCTTTAATCAATTTGATGTTATTAAAGACCTAAATCTGTTCATTCGCAAGCTCCACGCATTCTATAAGTTACAAGAAAAGAAACAGTGCCGCGAATTGGGCATTCCCTTGGACATTCTAGCGGACGTGCGTCTTCTGTATGGTCTTGATAGAGAATTTGAACAGCAGGAAGGTCAGGGACCTTTTACTAATCTTAAGCTTAAAGGGCTTCTGTCACCCCACTAAACTCATTTTTTTATTTTTTTTGTGTGTACTTATAATCCCTATCCTGCCATATTGCCATACATTATGTTATTAATAATTTTCGTTCAGTAGATTTGGCAAAAAACTTACTTTTATGATATGCTAATTACCTTTCTACCAGCAAGTAGGGCGTCTACTTGCTGGTAGCAGCCGCAGAAAACCGCCCCCTCCTTCTGTTGATTGACAGGGCCAGCCGCGATCTCCTCCTCCGGCCGGCCCTGTCAGCATTTCAAAAATCGCGCACCTGTGTTGATTCGGCGCAGACGCTCTGAGATAAGGAGGCTCGCCTCCTCAGCACTCCCCAGTGCGCCTGCGCCGATGACGTCTTCTCTTTCTTCTCAATCTATTGTGATCAAACCCTCAGAAAAAGGGGTAACACAGTGGTCATGGACCATGGTCAATACAGTGCTATGTGCGAGGCCTTGCTGAGGGACTCATCCACATACGAGGTCCTGGCACATAACCCTTTGGAAAAGTTCAGAGCACAATTAAAGACCATCTTGGATGAGGCCAAGTTTTCACAGATCATTACGGATGATGAATACAAATTCATGCTACCTACCCATCCCCTGTTTGGCAACTTTTTATTGTCTTCCAAAGTTGCACAAGGGGACGCACCCCTTGAAGGGACGTCCCATTGTGTCAGGGGTGGGAAGTCTTTCCCAGAATGTGGGGATTTATGTAAATCGGGTTTTGGCACCCTTCGTTTACTGCACTCCCTTCTTACCAACCCGTGACACCACGCACTTGTTGAAACAGCTGGAAGGGATCCACATCGAGGATGAGAGTATGCTAGCGAGCATTGATGTGGAAGCTTTATATTCTAGCATCCCCACACCCTCGGTATAAGGGCAGTGGAACACTTTTTGAGTACCCGTGGATGTCAGTACCACGCCCACAGCCTTTTTGTCCTCTCCCTATTGGAATTCACTCTGAGCAGTAATGTGTTCTCCTTTAATGGGAGGATCTACCACCAGCTCAGCGGCACATGTTCATGTGCCCCATCGTATGCAAATTTGTTCCTGGGCTGGTGGGAGGAGACCCTGGTCTTCAGGGAGGACCGGTCTATACTCATGGACCAAGTGGGCTTGTGGGCGCGGTACATTGATGACACCTTCATCATATGGAGTGGAAGTGAACCATCGTTCCGTACGTTGGTGGGGATGCTCAATGATGATAACATTGGTATGCATTTGTACCTGTGAAGTTGATGGTAAACAGCTGCCTTTTCTCGATGTTCTTGTTTCCAAAACAGACACTGGTGAACTCGAGACATCTGTGTATAGAAAACAGACATCTACTAATACCCTACTTAGGTGGGAGAGTAGTAATCCTATCCCACTTAAGCGAGGTATCCCTAAGGGACAGTACCTCTGTCTTAGGAGGAACTGTTCCACTAAGCGTGACTTTATTAGGCAGGCGGCTGACCTACGTGTTAGTTTCGCCAGCGAGGATACCCAGACAAAGTTCTGAGGAGAGCGTTTGGGTTTGCACTTCATGTACAGGGTGGGCCATTTATATGGATACACCTTAATAAAATGGGAATGGTTGGTGATATCAACTTCCTGTTTGTGGCACATTAGTATATGTGAGGGGGGAAACTTTTCAAGATGGGTGTGACCATGGCGGCCATTTTGAAGTCGCCATTTTGAATCCAACTTTTGTTTTTTCAATAGGAAGAGGGTCATGTGACACATGAAACTTATTGGGAATTTCACAAGAAAAACAATGGTGTGCTTGGTTTTAACATAACTTTATTCTTTCATGAGTTATTTACAAGTTTCTGACCACTTATAAAATGTGTTCAATGTGCTGCCCATTGTGTTGGATTGTCACATGACCCTCTTCTCCCACTCTTCACACACTGATAGCAACACCGCAGGAGAAATGCTAGCACAGGCTTCCAGTATCCGTAGTTTCAGGTGCTGCACATCTCGTATCTTCAAAGTGGATTGGTCGTCGTGGGCCAGTTGAATGGCCCCCAAGGTCTCCTGATCTGACCCCCTTAGACTTTTATCTTTGGGGTCATCTGAAG